>NC_051156.1:98483230-98498104 GCF_013339745.2 Dermacentor silvarum
CCGCAGCAGGCCACACTAGTGCTATTAAGGCCACCTTGAGTGCAGATCTCAATCCGGCCCAGACCAATGCACTCCTCGCCATTTTAATGAAACATGAAGCTTGTTTTGACGTTTCTTCGCGAGGCCTGGGTCAGACAACTGTAACTACTCATCGCATTGAAACAGACGGCTCTCGCATCATTCACCGTCGCCCGTACCGTGTGTCACCTTCGGAGCGAAAAGTTGTAGAAGATCAAGTGAACGACATGCTGACACGCAACATTATACGGCCTTCAGCAAGCCCTTGGTCTTCTCCTGTTGTGCTTGTTAAAAAAAGGATGGTTCTGTGCGCTTTTGTATCGATTATAGGGCGCTAAACAAAATTACCCGTAAGGATGTTTACCAATGACTCGTATCGACGATGCTTTGGATACCTTACAAGGTGCCGAGTACTTCTCGAGCCTCTACTTGCGCTCCAGATATTGGCAGATTCCAATGCATGAGATAGATAAAGAAAAGACTGCGTTTGCTACACCTGATGGACTTTTCGAATTTAACGTGATGCCTTTTGGACTGTGCAATGCACCAGCTACGTTTGAACGAATGATAAATACAGTTCTCCGTGGCTTAAAATGGAAGACCTGTCTTTGTTACTTGGACGACATTGTCACCTTTTCGTCGAGTTTCTCCCAGCACCTGCAACGTATAGACCAAGTTCTCAGGTGTCTAGCAAAGGCTGGTCTCCAACTCAATACTAAAGAGTGTCGCTTTGCAAGCCGAAGCATTAAAGTATTGGGCCACGTCGTCAGTAAGCATGGAATCCAGCCTGATCCCGATAAAATCGTTGCAGTGCTGCAATTTCCGCCACCAACCACACTTAAAGAACTCCGCAGCTTTTTAGGACTGGCGTCCTACTTCCGCCGCTTTGTTCGTGACTTCGCCACCATCGCCGCTCCTCTACATAAACTTCTTACTTCGAGTACGTCCTTTGTGTGGTCGGACGACTGTGAAGCCGCCTTCCAGACCCTCAAACGACTTCTCACGTCAGGGCCCGTGCTCCGTCATTTCGATGCAACCACCCCTACTATTCTACACACTGATGCCAGTGGGCATGGAATTGGTGCTGTCCTGCTGCAGCGGAATCAGAAGTCTGAAGAGCAAGTCGTGGCTTATGCAAGTCGTGCTCTTTCTCCTGCTGAGCGTAACTACACGATTACAGAACAGGAATGTCTTACCATCGTGTGGTCAATACAAAAATTTCGACCCTATCTCTACGGCCGCCATTTCACAGTTGTGACCGACCATCTTGCTCTTTGTTGGTTGTCGTCCCTGAAAAACTTGTCTGGACCCCTCGGCCGTTGGGTACTGCGCTTGCAGGAATATGACTTCACTGTCACGTATAGGTCCGGCAAACAACATCAAGATGCCGACGCTTTGTCACGCTGCCCACTGTCTCCAAACGCCCATGCTTCACCTTCGGTCTGCACGTCACCATCTAGCCACACGTCTCAGCACACGCCCAATAGCCCGGGACAGTCGGTTGCCTCAGTTGACTTTCTTCCGTCTATTGACCTCGTCCCACTCCAACGTACTGACCCATACTGCCGTACGCTGATCGACCGACTTACTGGCTTGGCACGACCCCCCAACAGTCGCTTAAGACGACAACTTTCACGTTTTAAGCTTCAAGGTGGAGCGTTATTTCGATCAATCTACCATCCTTCCGGTAACCGATGGGTGCCAGTAATACCTCGCTCACTTCGACTCCAAGTATTGGAAGCATTTCACGACGACGCGACGGCTGGCCACTTGGGCTTTCATAAGACCTACGAGCGCATCAAAACGCGTTGTTTCTGGCCGGGCCTTTCCACCTCAGTCGCCAAATACGTTGGCTCCTGCACGTCATGTCAACACAGAAAACGCTCGACATCCCTTCCAGCCGGCTCTCTGCAGCCTCTACCATGCCCGTCCACCCCCTTCGAAATTGTGGGCATAGACTTGCACGGACCCCTCCCACTCACGCCCGCTGGTCACCGCTGGATCGTTACCGCAGTGGATCATCTAACGCGGTACGCTGAGACAGAGGCTCTTCGCTCTGGTACTGCCTCCAAAGTCGCCGAGTTTTTCGTGCACGGTATCGTTTTGCGCCACGGCGCACCTCGTGTCCTCCTGAGGGACCGTGGCAAGACGTTCCTATCGCACGTCCTTCGTGAAGTCCTCCAGGCCTCTGACACCACCCATAAGACCACATCAGAGTACTATCCGCAAACAAATGGTCTTACAGAGCGTTTTCATCGAACTTTGTCCGACATGATGTCAATGTATGTTCCACCCGATCACACCAACTGGGACACCATCCTACCTTTCGTGACGTTTGCATATAGTACTGCCGTTCAACGTACAACCAATTACAGCCCCTTCTTCCTTGCGTACGGTCGTGCGCCGTCTTTCGTCTTGGACACTACACTCATTTCAGCACCTGCTGCTCCATGCGCGTCTCTTCCTGAAGAATTTGCTGCTCGCATCGCCCGCTGCCGTGAAATTGCCAGCGCCAACACCGCTACCATTCAGGACAAAAGGAAAATTCACTATGATGCGACGCGTCGCATTGCTTCGTTCCGCCCACGCGACGAAGTTCTTTTGTGGACACCTGTTCGCGCACCGGCCCTCTGTGAAAAGTTTCTCCACAGATATCTCGGCCCCTACACCGTTTTGCAAAGAACTTCGGCCGTTAACTACCGCGTCACTCCTGTCAGCTCAGCTACTGACCGCCGCCGCCGCACAACGGAAATCGTTCACGTATCTCGCCTGAAACCCTACATTCGCCGTACCTACCCTTTCTAGCTTGCGGTCTTGCTGACCGCTTTCCTGAAGGGGCGGGGGGAGTTAGTGTGAGCGCATTTTGTGCATATCGTCGTCGTCATTTGTACATACGACTCATCATCATCTTTGTCTCGCGCGGTGCTTCGTCTCTGCTTCGGGCGGCTGCTCGGAAATAAAGGCATCGCATCAGTCGACGTCTCACAAGATATATATATATATTGTGGGCATTTATTGTGCACTTCTTCATCATCTGTACATTATCATCATCATGCGTGTGCCCCTCATCTTCATCGCGCGTGCGGGCGCATCATCATCAGCGTGGACTGTCGAAGGCTGTTCAAGCTGGTTGTGGACGCCGCCCTTCTTCGCCGTGTTGTCTCTCGGGCTCAATAAAGGTCCGACCTTACTGCGACGTCACAAGTGGTGGAGGTGCGTCTTGGTTCCCTGTCCTCTACGCCCCTGGCCTACTCCCTGGAGCTTCGTTCGGGTCGCCGCTTGTGCCCACTGTCCGTCAGCATGTCGCAGGACGAGCAGCCTGGCGCTTCTACCCTAACCATCCCGCCTCCACAAGCCGCACCTTCTGTGATCATCAGCGGCCACCAGCGCGATCCCCATCTGTTCGCTGGTCTTCGTGGTGAAGATGCTGAGGACTGGCTGGATGATTATGAGCGCGTAAGCTCTGCTAATCGGTGGGATGATCCCCACAAGCTCCGCCATGTCTCGTTCTACCTGACCGGTGTGGCGAAGACCTGGTTTTTCAACCATGAGGTTGATTTCACCGATTGGACGAACTTCAAGCAGGTGCTACGGCAAGTTTTCGGCACGCCGGCGGTTCGCTCCGCCCTTGCGAAGAAAACTCTGGATTCTCGCAAACAACACTCCGGCGAGTCCTACACATCGTACATCGAGGATGTGCTTGCACTCTGTCGCCGTGTCAATGTTGCCATGGCTGAGTCAGACAGGATACGCCACCTTCTTAAAGGTATTGGGACTGTGGCCTTCAACGCGCTCGCCGTCAAGAACCCGGCTACCGTCGCTGACATCGTCTTGACGTGCCAGCGCCTCGACGAGCTCGAGTCCATACGCTTGCAGCCGGACTTCAGCGAACACCGTTCTGCGGCAGACCCCGACTTGCGCATGATGATCCGGGCGATCATACGCGAAGAACTTCAATCACTTGGCTTGTCATCTTCGTTGATGATTCATGCTCAGCCTTCTGGTGCAGCATTGCGCGACGTCATCAGAGAGGAACTTGCGTCAATGACCTGCTCTGCGAATGTGGACCCTCCGGCCCCTCGCACCGTACCAACATACGCGCAGGTTGCTGCCGCGCCTCCGACTAGTGTACGTCCCACGTTGCCTCTACCCACATACACGCAGGTTGGTGTCGCTCCTCCGGCCAATGTCTCCTCAATACCAATTGAGCCGTCATCGCCCCATCTGACCGCACTATCTCACAGCGCACCGAGCTCCCCTTACTACCCGCCTTGGCGACCGTCTGTGGTTATCGCGGCCATATATCACGTTTTTGCCGCAAGCGCCAACAAGATGAGCGTCGCGGGTACGACCTGTGTGAACGCGATGCGCATTCTGGTGGGGCCTCTTACCAAAGCCGTCGTTACGCTTCCCCTCCGCGCCGTTCCCCATCTCCGCCCGCAACGACCGAGACGCCGAATGGTTACCGTACCACCAGACGCCGATCACCTTCGCCCTTCCGCCGCTCCTCGTCACCGCTTCGGCCTGCCTCTTTCACCTCTGACCGCCGCCCGGAAAACTAAGTAATGCAGTTTTCGGAGGAAAAAGTGCATTCACCGACAGGACTACAATTCCTCCAGCGCGCCCTTGTAATATGATGTCCGTGTTTGTTGAAGGTGTGCACGTCGAAGCTTTGGTGGACACCGGTGCGACTTTATCTGTTATGCATTCCGATTTGTGTAGGCGTCTCAGGAAAGTTAAGACGCCTTATGATGGACCCGCGCTTGTTGCAGCTCAAGGGAAAACAATCCGCCCTTCCGCGTTTTGTACAGTGCGTGTATCCATCGATGGCATCGTCCACTACATACAATTTGCTGTGCTGTCGCCCTGCTCCCACCAGCTCATTCTAGGATGGCATTTCCTTGCCTCTGCTTCTGCTGCTATATGTTGTGGGCAAGGTGTCGTACATATGACCGACACCGACTATTCGCTCGGCGATGAACCGCACCAGCCACTTCGTCTACTTGCAGCAAAAGATACCGAGCCACCTCCAGGCTGTCAGCAAATTCTGACCATCACGTCCAACGCCATCGACCATGGCGATGTGTTAATGTTACCTTGTGCGCGTTGGCTCACAAAAGGGATAGCCATTGTTTCAGGCCTAGTTAGGTTCGATAATGGATCTGCGCTTCTCGAAGCAAGGAACACAACACCTGAGCAAATTCTACTTCCTGAAGGCACCACTTTGGCTTGCGTCGCTGATTCCGAGCCTCTCTCTGTCGTTCCCCTCAAGGCTGCTCCCTCTGAAATCCCTCCTGCTGGACATTCTGCCTCTACCTCCGCTCTTGCTGCTGTAATCAGCTCGGACTTGACCCCTTCGCAGACGCAACAGCTCCTTGCCTTGTTGAAGAAGCATGAAGGTTCATTTGACGCCCATTCTTCGACATTGGGACAAACGACCGTCACAGCACATCGGATTCAGACAGACGGCAGATCCATCGTGCGTCGCTGGCCGTATCGCGTGTCTCTAGCTGAGCGCAAAATTATTGAGCAAAACGTCGCCGACATGCTGCAACGTGAGATAATTCACCCCTCTGCTAGCCCTTGGTCGTCTCCCATTGTTTTGGTCCGAAAAAAAAGATGGCTCCGTGCGTTTCTGTGTAGATTATCGAGCGCTCAACAAGATCACGCGCAAGGATGTGTACCCCATGCCTCGCATTGACGATGCCCTCGATTCCCTGCAAGGTGCCGAGTACTTCTCCAGTCTTGATCTGCGTTCAGGTTACTGGCAAATTCCGATGCACGAAGCCGACAAAAAAAAAAGCGTTTGCAACCCCAGATGGCCTTTACGAGTTCAACGTCAGGCCCTTCGGCCTCTGCAATGCTCCCGCAACGTTTGAGCGCATGATCGACACTGTTCTGCGTGGCCTGAAGTGGAAGACCTGCTTGTGCTATCTGGATGATATCGTTATTTTCTCGTCGACATTTGCACAGCACCTGCAACGTCTCGACGAGGTTCTCACGTGCATAGCCAGTGCTGGTCTTCTGCTCAACACCAAAAAGTGTCATTTTGCAAGCAAGATGATCAAGGTCTTAGGTCATATTGTAAGCAAGGATGGTATTCGACCTGATCCTGACAAGATTTCGGCGGTGCTTCACTTTCCTCGTCCAGAAAAGACCAAGGACCTACGCAGTTCCCTCGGCATCGCTTCCTATTTTCGCCGATTTATTCGCGATTTCGCCTCTATAGCTGCACCTTTACACCACTTACTTCGTTCTGGTGCTCCCTTCGTGTGGTCACCTGAATGTGAATCTGCCTTTGACCAGCTAAAGGGCGCCCTCACATCTCAACCTGTCCTGTGTCATTTTGATGAGACTGCTCCCACACTCTTGCACACGGATGCTAGCGTCCATGGCATCGGTGCTGTGCTCCTCCAGCGAGACAACTCTTCGCGTGAGAGAGTCGTTGCGTATGCCAGCCGCGTGCTCACACCTGCCGAGAAGAACTATACCATCACCGAGCAGGAGTGCCTCGCTGTCGTTTGGTCCGTCCAGAAATTTCGCCCTTATCTCCATGGTCGCCATTTTACCATCGTGACGGATCACCACGCCTTATGCTGGCTTTCCACACTCAAGAACTTGTCAGGGCGTCTTGGCCGCTGGATTCTTCGTCTCCAAGAATATGACTTTGAAATCATCTACAAGTCTGGTAAGAAGCACCAAGACGCAGACGCTCTTTCTCGCTGCCCGCTTCCTCCAGCCGCACTCATCAATGGTTCCGCCACCGCCTCCAGTGACACACTCACTGACGTCTCTTCTACGGCGGTTTTGTCCTTCGCCACTCTTGATCATCTCACTTCGCACGACCATGCATCATTTTCGTCTCAACAACTCGCTGACTCGTACTGTCGCCGTATTATAGACCGCCTTCGTGGAGCTTCGCACACGCCTAACGCCCGGCTTCGTCGACAGCTGACACAAATTAAGCTTGAAAACTCCGTGCTGTACCGCCGTATCCACCATCCTGATGGACGACGCTGGTTGCCCGTGCTACCTCGTTGCCTTCGTGCGCGTGTCCTTCAGGCCTTTCGTGACGATTTGACTGCTGGCCACCTTGACATCCAGAAAACTTACGACCGCATAAGAAGTCGCTTCTACTGGCCTGGCCTGTCTACCAGTGTGGCGCGATACGTCACTTCCTGCGCCATTTGTCAGCGTCGCAAACGTCCAACATCAGATCCTGCCAGACAACTGCCGACATACCTGTCTCATGTCCTGCGGAACCATTTGAGGTTGTTGGCATCGATCTATATGGGCCACTTCCCATGACTCCCGCCGGTAGTCGATGGATAGTGACCGCCGTCGACCACCTGACGTGCTATGCCGAAACAGCCTCTGTAAGTTCAACATCGGCTTCCGAAGTCGCTGCCTTCATTCTTCAATCCATCATCCTGCGCGATGGTGCCCCTCGTGTCCTTCTGAGCGACCGCGGAAAGACATTCCTTTCCCAACTAGTAGGCGAAGTGCTCAAAGCCTCTGGCACCACTCACAAAACTACATCAAGTTATCATCCTCAGACCAACGGCCTGACTGAGCGGTTTCATCGTGCGCTCTCTGACATGATAGCCGCCTATATTCAACCCGATCACAGAAACTGGGACACAATTTTGCCATTCGTCACCTTCGCGTATAACACCGCCGTTCAACGCACAACCGGTTACTCGCCATTCTACCTTGTTTATGGCCGTTCACCCAGTTCCTTTCTCGATGTTTCCTTCTTCTCTGCCCCTGTCAGTCGATCTCGATCTTCCTGCGAAGAATATGTTTCCCGCCTCGTCCATTGTCGCCAGCATGCCCGCGTCAACACCGCAGCCAGACAGCGGGACCGCAAGGATCATTATGACGCATATCATCGCGTAGTATTCTACCAGCCCGGCGATGAAGTGCTGCTCTGGACACCAGTTCGCACTCCTGGGTTGTGCGAGAAGTTTCAGTGTCAGTTTATTGGCCCCTACACGGTCCTGGAAATGACTTCTCCAGTTAATTATCGCGTGACCCCTGTTGTTTCCTCAACTGACCGCCGTTGCCGCTCTACCGAAGTGGTCCACGTTTCTCGTATGAAGCCCTTCACGCGGCGTTCCCCGTACCTTTAGGCAGCGGCCAGGATGGCCGCTTTCGCGCGAGGGAAATTAGTGTGGGCATTTATTGTACACTTCTTCATCATCTGTACATTATCATCATCATGCGTGTGCCCCTCATCTTCATCGCGCGTGCGGGCGCATCATTATCAGCGTGGACTGTCGAAGGCTGTTCAGGCTGGTTGTGGACGCCGCCCTTTTTTGCCGTGTCGTCTCTCGGGCTCAATAAAGGTCCGACCTTTATTGAGCCCGAGAGACGACACGGCGAAGAAGGGCGATATGTGTGTGTGTGTGTGTGTGTGTGTGTGTGTGTGTGTGTGTGTGTGTGTGTGTGTGTGTGTGTGTGTGTGTGTGTGTGTGTGTGTGTGTGTGTGTGTGAAGGAAGTATTTCTTCGGATCCGGTGTTTAATAAGTTAAAGGAAGTGCAGGCGCACGTAGAACAGAAACATTTTAATTTCGATGTTTCGGCCGGGGTCCGGCCTTCATCAACGCTGAAATTAAACTGTTCTTGCTTTTATACGTGCGCCTGCACTTCTTTTAACGTATATATATATATATATATATATATATATATATATAATATATCTGTCCTTGGTGTCAGTAAGCTTCGTATGATATGACTAATATGACTAATAAACATCGGGCCCCATCAGGCCCCACTATTTTCTTTCTTTTCGTTCATATATATTTTCGTTCATATAGTTTATTTGGGTCGTAGAGCGGCAGCGAGAAACGCAGCACCAGCAGGTAGGGCGTAGGCAGAGAGCGAACTGGGTACGAGCCATACGATGGCAACGGGGCTGTTCAGCGTGCCGATCTTCTTCCTCACAATCTATATATATATATATATATATATATATATATATATATATATATATGTAAATATGGAGGTCGTACCCCATGCAAAGACAAACTCCCAGCACTTCCCGGGCACGAATGTGTTAAGAGCGAGGATGCACGTTCTTGCGTTGCCGAAAGACTTTGCGTAACTTGTGACAACAGTTACCAAATTATGCTGTCATCCTTGTGCTATTTTCAAACATGATATTAAAAACAACTAAAATTTCGTTTACGAATTGATGCATTTCTATAATGTATGTCGATGGCCTAGCTGGTACATGACTTGGAAAAGCGAACAGTGCTTTCGGCGTTGTGGGCATGCTATATTATTCTATATTTAAAAATACAGGAACGAAGATTTGCGATGGAACTTCCATGTAGTATCATGTGATGCAAGTTTCACTCACTTTCGGTGACCTGCTGTCGACTTGTTTGAAGAGATGTTTGGAAGCACCTTGCGGTCATGGTATTGTAGTCATCACGCGACGGATATTGTTATTTGATCACACTCGGGAATTGTTGAGGCAGATCGACAGTCCGAAGCAGTGCTGCTTCCTGTTTAGAAGCCTTTATAAAAATTACGTCATCCACAGTTCGCAGTAAAATAAGGGCCAGTACCTCCGAGAGATTTCAAAGTGTCGTGTCTCCCGACACCGTCTATTCTGAAAATTGCCGAGGCGTTTAGATAAGATGGGCTCCCCGCAGCAAGCAGCACGTGTTACCACGGGTTAGGTGAGCCTCAGTTAGGCTACTGGCCGCGGCTGTCTGGTGTTGAGCGACCGGGCGGTGCCGAGACGCTCTCCCTATGTTCGCTCCCCCCCCCCCCCCCGCCCCCCTGCCCGCCTCCTGGTATACATGAAAGTGGCATTAATGAAACAAAATAATAGCTCGTCACAAGTTGCACGTATTAGAGTGTTGTGCTCGTTGTATTCATCAAGTGCAATGCTACAGCGCCCTACGTACGTCTTAAAGGAATCCATACACGAAGAGATCGCCCAAACATAAAATTACGGCAGAACTCATCTCATGATGACTGACAACGGTAATCCGAACAGTGTTCGAGTGATGGAGCGACAGACCGTATTCCTCAAGTCACGTTTATTTAACGCGTGTATGGTGGTAATTCTGAGACCCATTGCTTCTGCTATATGCCACACACTCCGATGTCTTCCGGCTTTGCAATGGCGCTCCCCTCACCCATGAGCATGGCCGCATGACGACGACCGTGTGACTCTGACGCAGTGACCATAGAATGACGAAGAAGGAATGATATCGATGGGACGACAAAGGCGGTATAACGACGGCGGCATGACGGCAGTGAGATGTTAATGCTTAAATTATGAAGATGGTGTAACGACAACAGCGTGACGACACATATACCTAGTGTCCCAACAGCAAATGCCTAGTGGCCCAAGCAAGTAAACAACTTCGGCCACTGGATGGCGTAAGAGGCTAAGCTAGCTAGCTAGCTAGATAGATAAATAGATAGATAGATAGATAGATAGATAGATAGATAGATAGATAGATAGATAGATAGATAGATAGATAGATAGATAGATAGATAGATAGATAGATAGATAGATAGATAGATAGAAAAGTAGGAGCAGCTTCACACTAGTGGTGCGAAGACTGGGCAGACAGCGAAGCTGGCGACCCCACCTAGCTTTATCTCGGTTCGGACAAGATCTTGCGAAGTTATGCTTTGAGACTACGCCACGTTTTGCGCAAGATAACCCCGGAATCATCGACAGCCCATGGAGCAACGAACACTCGGTCATTTAAGTACCGGGACGCTTCTGCATAGACGCTCGAACGCTTTTGCTCGGTTTAGCGGGCTCGTAACTCCCGATCCTCGGCGAATCGACGTGTCGCTGCCGGTTCGGCGGCGCGATACTCGGGAAACTCCGCACAGCGCGGTGACATCATGGCTCGGCAAAGCAACACTCAGTTTCATACATTGCGCGCAACAGGCTGGAAGCTACAAAAGTAGTCCGCAGCAGCAAAAAAAAAAAAAGAGAGAGAAAAAGAAAGAAGAGAGAGAGAAGAAAGAAAGAAGGAAAGAAAGAAAGACAGAAAGTAAAATGTACTACTACGCGCGCGTCGTGGCTGAGTTACAGTGTACTAGAATACCTTGGGTAGTGGAAAGAGCGCGCGGCGCGGCTTATGGGAGAGCTGTTGCCACTTCTGTAACCGCCGCGCGTGGCGCTGGCGTCAAAAAACCGAGGAGATCGCGGCCGCAGTAGCGGCTGTCAGTGAGGTTGCGGACGCAGTTTCTTCGTCTTTTACCGCGTTTCCGACACGTTAGATTTTCTTGCGCTGTCGCAAAATCTATTTTAACGCCTTCTTCTGATTTCCACTATCTTTGTTTACCGTAGAACAATAATCGGTGTCAGATTCCTTTACAAAATTGAGATGCCATTTACCGCCTCTAAATTTTTACTTACACAGGTCTGGTCTCGCTGTGTCACCTCTATGTTCTTTTTGCAATGCACCTGAATTAATTGATCACTTATTTTTTTTCCTCTTGTGCCACCGAACATGATATTAGCGCAAAACTCGAAATAAAAGACAACAGCGAAAGACGAGAGGAAAGGAAAGACGAGCGCTACTGTAAACACCAACTCGCCCAACAAGAAGTTATTCTGTTGTGCCACCGAATTTTAAGACTGATAAAACACTTAGAAATTTCATTAGAAAGACTAACCTCGCCAACGATTCTCTTTTTGGGGTGACTTCACTGGGACACAGCCACAAGGATGCTTTTCTTGGAGTTTACAGTTTCATAAGAGGCACAAAAAGAGTACCTTGCTGGATTTCTAGAATTATGAATTATTCCTATTATTTACCTTTTTTATGTAAAAATTATTTTTATTAAGGAACATAGTAGCGAATTGCTACATTTGGGTGGAAGTCTCAGCATCTAGCGGATTTCCGCTGTACTTGCCTTTGCTTCGAGTTGTCGACAAATTCGACTTCGCGCTGCCATCTGCTAAGCTCAGATGGTAGAGCGGCTGCCCCGGAAAGAGTGACTGCGAAGTTTCTTTCGAGGAACCCGGTTGGGTTTCCATAGTAGCGAATTGCTACAAGTCTCAGCCGGATTTCCGCTGTACTTGCCTTTGCTTCGAGTTGTCGACAAATTCGACTTCGTGCCATCTGAGTTAGCTCAGATGGTAGACATCCCGGTTCGAACGGACGTCAACTGTCGGTTGGGTTTCCATAGTAGCGAATTGCTACATTTGGGTGGAAGTCTCAGAAAGCGGATTTCCGCTGAACTATTACATCATAAGCCGACAAATTCGACGATCTGCTAAGCTCAGATGGTAGAGTGGAAAGGCGGTGGTCCCGGGTTCGATAGGAATTTTCTTCAACTGCGAAGTTTTCTTTCGAGGAACCCGGTTGCACGAATTGCTACATTTGGGTGGAAGTCTCAGCAACCTAGCGGATTTCCGCTGACAAATAGGCCGACAATTCGACTTCGCGCTGCCATCTGCTAGCCGCCGCTCGAGCGGCTGCCCCGGAAAGGCGCGGCTAGAATTTTTCTTCAACTGCGACTACCCGTCTGGGCAGCTGCTACAGTCTGTAAGCTGAACTATTACATCATATACTTGCTTTGCTTTTGTTTTTTTTGCTTGGTTAGCTCTGGCGCGGTGGTCCCGGGTTCGGTGAATTTTTCTTCAACCAGAGGAACCCGGTTGGGTTTCCATAGTAGCGAATTGAAAGTCTCAGTTTCTCTTTAATACTTATCTCCACCTAAGCTAAGCCTTTGCGAGTTGTCGCACATCTGCTAGCGTGCTTGCTTGGTTGTCAGGGAACCTTACTCCGTCCTTCATCTCCAACTTTCCGCTGTGAACGTTCACGCACACAGCTTTGAACAAATTGTGTTGTGATTATACCTGGTGCACATGTCTTGAACCAACGGATTTAAATAAACAGTTGGTCTGTAAAAAATGTTTTTTTCCCTTGAATTTTGCATTTTATATGCTTCAGTATTAAATGAAACGATAGCTTCATCTTGTGTTTGAAGAACAAGAGAAAACCGTAACAAAAGAGGAGAGGTTTGCCACTCCAGGGACAAAACATTACGCCGCCGTGGTGGCGTAGGGGCTTTGGTGCTGCGTAGAGTTACTGTATATGCTTACCAATACAGTAACAGTAATACAGCATATACAGTAACTCTAGGTGCTGCGCTGCTAAGCCCGCGGTTGCGGGATCGGATACCGGCCGTGGCAGCCGCATTTCGATGGGGCGAAATGCAAAAGCACCCTTGTTCCGTTCATTGAGTGCACGTTAATTCGCCAGGTGGTCTAAATGAACCCGGAGTCCCCACTACGGCGTGCCTCATAATGATATCGCGATTTAATTTAAAATTTACTCCAAAATATGAAAAAAGAAACGCGCAGAACACCTGGAATTGCTGTCTGTTAGTGTCGCAAAGGCGCGTGCCTGTGGTAAGAGAACTGGCGGGAGTACGAAGTGCCCGCAGCGTGCACTCGTGACGTGATGTATGCATCTCACAGGGGCTGTTCGTATTAACACGCCAGTAAATTGACGCAGACGTCGCCGTTCCACGCAAGATCTCCTAAGACGACTTCTTAGTGTAAGCGCGAAGCTTCACGCACTTCGTGCCTTGGCGCCGTCTCCTCAGCGGAGGTAATCTGACGAAAGCTTAGCCCTGCTGAAGTCATATTGCTTTGATTAATTCGCTCATAAGCTATCAATGACATTTGCAGCGCGAGTACTATGCATAACTGCAGTAATAATAAAAGAAAACTTCCGTGCTTGCGGCTGCCTGACCGCTTTCGAGCGCTTGCTGGTGCTCGGTTAGGAGCCGCTGGCGCCACCTGGTAGCGTTAACATCAAGTGCCTCACGCGCTGCCCGCCGCTCTTTCCACTACCCAAGTATTCTAGTACACTCTAGCTGAGTGGTACAATGCGCGCGCGCGGGGGGTGCAACCTACGTAGGCCTGGGTTCGAATCTCAGTTTGGCGAAGTTTTCTTTCCTTTTTTTTGTTCATAAGAATCGGTGCGTAACAAATATTTACTTCTGTGGTCGCCTGCATTGCAACCGACTTACCGACATCATATACGCTCTGTAAATGTAAATGATGAATTTTGTACGTTGTGAAATATATATATATATATATATATATATATATGTACTTTCATTTCAGCATTGTTGAAAATGAACACACTAGTTTATTTTTCAGAAATATTCAGTAGAAACCAACAAACTCTAATACGAAGACATGGACATGACATAACCGACGGGACGTCGCGCCTTCTACTCTGTCCTACCCGCCATTTCCGTTTCATGAGGCGTTGTTCTATATCAAAGCAACTTTTAACCAGCAGTTTTCGCGTACGATGAGCAATACAAACATTCTCTGGATTATCCTGTCCCAGGAGCCTACAAACAGGGCTGCACAATTACAGGGCCCCTAAACCAGCCAGAGGTCGAAATTTAGTTGTGGTGTTGCAGCTGTGCACGAGTCTACAACGAACACGTAGCCGCGAGAATTTTTCGAAATGGTGCCGTAATAGCGGAGTTACACGCGTTTGATGATCGAAAAACGGCCCTCGCTCGTTTCGCTCTTTCCTTCGCTACTCTCCTCGTCAGCGGGTTCAACGTTACAAGTTAGTCTAGTAACGTTGGGCTGGTCTCCCCTCCTCGCCGAGTGCTTCTCGAAATGTCACGTGACATACGTCATCGCCAACTAGCTTCTAAAAACACTGCTTACTTCCGGTTAAAGCACGTCCACGCTAGCCATGCTAGCGGCACATATACCGACGGCGAACCGGCCTCCAGTGCCGTAGAACGTCTGCCGCGCGAGAGGTGTCCAAAGTAGACGGCAGTTCGGCCGGCGCCCCGCCCGCTGCACGATCAACGGGCCAATCATGA
>NC_051156.1:98498204-98545656 GCF_013339745.2 Dermacentor silvarum
GGACCCTCGCGGCGGCGCGTTTTAGAAAAAGAACGCTCACGGCGGCGCGCCATAACTCTCCTCAGCGACCGCGCACGAATACGAAACCATTACCGCTTCTACCTTGCTTCTGTGCGATCAGCTACATGTCGGAAATGCAACTGAGTTTTCGGTAACACACTGTGCTCCAATCATGCTAGATTAAATCATGTGGATTGAAGACGTGTGCAGTAGTTGGCTGCAAAAATAGTGACTGGCATGTTAAGGAATAGAATGAATCTGTGTGGCGAAGTTCGCGGACCGCTGCTGCCACTGTCCGAACGTGTTACCGGCACTTCGTGATGTACGGCTTTCCTCGAGGATACAGAAATTTGCTCATCCGCCAGCCTTGTATCGCTAACCTTCAAAGTAAGGGATTCATCCCCAGAATTAACCTCGGTGAAGTGAGTACCACTCGTTAAAGAATGACAAAGGGAGTAGCGCCGCCTCCTGTCATAGTAAGTTTCGTGCACGTTATCTATACATGTGCACATCTGTCCCAAATGACAGGAAAACTTACGCCCACTCTATCGCCGACGTATCAAAAAAGTTGTCGCAGTTTCACCTGAAAGGCGAAGCATCAATTGCGATAGCAAATTTGTAGAGAGCTATACGGAGTAATGATAGTAGCTTTATCAGCTGTATAAACTTGGACATGCAGCAGCACCGGCAACACGCAGAACTGTTGTCGACGCCGTCGGCGTTTTGCCCGCGTTCGCACAAAATGAGTGCGGCGTTGGTGACTGTTGCGGAGCCTCTGATGTAAATAGGCACTTGATGCCGCAGCTAAACGTCGCCTCCCTTCCCTCCCCCCCTCCCCCACGGTCTTTTGCGCGTCGGAAGAAGGCGCGTTTGCTCTACATATATGGTGATTGTAAAGAAGGAAAGAGACGTCTACTTCTGCAGCCCTTAAGGGAGCACGGCGCAGAACGCGCGTTTGTTCTCCGCCGTGAGTTCATGATGATGATGATAAGTGGTTCTTGAGGGAAAGGGAAAGGTTGGCGCTATCTTCTGCAGCCCTTGAGGGAGCACGGCTCAGCGCCATGAGTTCACTCCTCGTGAAAGCGCGCGTCCCTCGCGCCCTTTCACTCTCACATACAGCGTTCGGCGGCGCGCGGCGGCTATTTCATCTCCATTGACGTCATACGGAACCTCACGGCGACGGCGACGACGATGGCAGAAATCTGCTTTGGAGTGTCCATATAATTGCTATCGCAATAAAATAAGTGAATGGGCGCACACTTGAATATATGCGCACTGTATACGCACAATAAATGACGGACTACAGCGATGGCGCACGAATGGTCGAAGCTGAATGTTTCGTGACGGTCCACAAGAGTAAGCGAGTTACTAGCTGTAATATATATTTGCTACAAGGTGTTACAATGTACAAAACAGCGACGCTTCAAGCCTTGTACGCAGCAAGAACAAATCTATCGGAACTGACCACACCCGCGAGCGATTAGGCAGAAAATAATCATATAGTGGCGGCACCGACGAACTTCACTGAGTCAGAAACTGACAAGCCACTGCTTCAAAATGTTTGCCGAATAAAGAACAAAGAGCAAAACACACTAATTTTGATTGAATTCATGAGCGGAATGTTGGATAGCTTGCAATACATATTTAGCGCCGCTTTTAGAACAAGCCCTATATACGCTGCTTGCGCCGTTTGGACATAGCTTAATCAATCAGCTCCGAAAGCGCTTTTGCATGTTCTATGAAGCTGTGATCAAAGCTTCGTGTCGTCCACCTAGTCACCGTCTACGATATCTCCGAAAACAGAGGTTTTCTAAACCGCGCCGACGTAATACACTTCCATTGTAAACAAGGAGGCAACGGAGGCAGTTGAGGCAAGCAATGGACGCGTCACCACGTGATCAAACATGGCAGTGCCCACGGGATCGCCGCGACAAGGGTCGCGCACGGCTGGAAAGGCCAACACTGCCGCACTCTGTTCGCGCAGCTAAGCAGACCGCTAAGCACCACTGTGTTGGAACGCGAGCGATTTGGCACTTGTGTTGCGGGCTGTAATTACTGATTCGCAAGGGCGCACAAGCGAGCAACACGACGAGGAACAGGAAGAGCAGGGATCGCGCGTACCTGCTAGGAGACAAACCGGAAGTCGTAGGTTCTTGTTCGACCAATGGGCATCGTCCCCGACGCTGACATCACCAGATTCACCCTGCTGACATCGTGACGACCGCTGGGGATAGCGGAAAGGCCAGGAGAGGGGGACGGCATTGTGTTATTTTTTTTTGTTTTTTTTTTGTTTTTTTTTAGCGCGCCCGCGGCGCGTAGCGCTGCAGTGTTTGGCATCGTTGCTCGTGACGGCATTCTGAACTCGATGCGCGTGTTTACTGGAAATGTTAAAAAAATATCTGAGGTGGTTTAGGGGCCCTTTAAGATACAGCGAGACACACGGGTTTGGGCGTACAAACAGTTGAGGATACCAAGTATTTGCAATGGGGCTGCTGGACCCGTTGTTAGGCCCCTTATGAAGGCGTCCTTAGATGATACCCCTCCGCTGTCTCGCCATACTTGCTGCTCGGTATGGCCGGCATTTACCCACGTTTTATCCAGGTAAATGATTGCCCTGCGGAAAAATGGGATAGAGAGAGAGAGAGAGAGAGAGACAAAACTTTATTTTGATGACGCACGGAGAAGCGTCGATCTCCGTGGTGGGTGGAGCCTTCAGTCCAGGGCCCCAGCGGCGGTGGCAGCACTTTCGGCTCTGGCGATAAGCTTTCGCTGATCCTCCAGTGCCGAGCTGGTCAGCACCATCTCCCACTGCTCGTGCGTTGCGTTTCGATTTGGGGAGTTATTGGGGATATTTTGGCATGCCCATGTGGTGTGGTAGAGGGTAGCTCGCTCTGTACAGAAAGGACAAAGGGGCTGATAAAGGGTGGGGTACATAGCGTGAAGGAGCGTGAGGTGAGGATAGTGTTGGTCTGGAGTTGCCTCCAGGTCGTGGCTTCAGCTCTGGTGAGGGATGGGTGGGGTGGCGGCATCGTTCTTCTCGAAAGGCGGTAGTGCTGCAGTATATCGTAGTAAGTTTGTAGTGTGTCTGGACTTGGGTCTTCTGGCGTCTCTTGCAGTGCCCGGTTGCAGTGACCTCGGGCTATCGTGTGTGCACGATGGTTTCCGCTGACGCCTTCATGTCCCGGTGTCCAAATTATCGTGGTGCGGGGTATTTCGTTGAGGCGATGTAGAATATCGCATGGGATAAGAATATGTCTCTATATAGCGTACCTGTCCACGCGCCAGCGCACAAACAACAAATAAAACGCGAACTAAAGCACTTGCTGGATCGCAGCCATTAAAGTGCATAAACATTGTTTTCTATTTCGAAGCGGCAAAAGAACTCAACGTGTAAGCCAAAAAAATTATAAAGTATGCCGAGTACCTGCCCTACTTCTGGAATTCCTTGATGGCTCGCAAGTACCTCCGACGCCAGGCGATTATGTCGTTGCGCTCAATGAGAGCCAGCTTTCGTTTTTCAAAAGTAAAGCCGACGTCATGTAACAGCCTCCACAATGTTGTCTTGCTGAACAGCTGCAGGCCGTCGGCTTCGTTAACCGCTGTGAGGATTTTATCGAGAGTTGGAATTTCTTTTTCAGCGTATACATGCCATGTACCTTAAGACGAACAGCGTGTAGCGTAAAGCTATCATGCTTGACGAAACGCGAGCTGCTTGCTAGAGTCACTTTGCGAGGTCTCTTCTTCGGTGAAGCCAGTCGGCCTGAGGGACACTCCACTCCGTCTTGTACTTCGCGACAGTGCTAGCAGACACTCCGGCATCAGTACTCATAATATCAAGAACTTCTCGGACTGTCTTCTCCGGGAAGAGTGCCCTTGTGGCTGCGTAGACGTTGACGATAATTGGCTTGCATTGCCTTGAAAACTTCGCAGAAGGTATCTTCAAAAAACAAGCGACGATGCGATGCGCTTCCAGCTGAATCGGGAGACACCATCTTCTTTGTGTCGGCTTTATTTTTATTGCGTTTGAGCAGCGTTGTGCGCTACTTTTCTTGTCGCACGTGTAGCGTCGTATTATGCTCCCCAGCTTTAGGAGCGCTGCGCGCTATGTATGAAACGGAGTTATGACGTCACGGCTCACGCAGCTGTAGGGAGGCTCGGCGCGGTCGGCGCAGCTGGGGCGAAGCGTTGCTAGGCGACGCATGGTGACGTCATCGCCAAGCGGAGGCTTTGCGCCGTGCACCCGACGGACCATCCTCGAGCTTAAACACCTTCGCTAGTTCACAGGGGTATGTGCCATTGCGTTTGGAGCCCTTTCTGCACTACCACCAGGATCGGCCCTCATTTTCTGTTTGCTCTGCACGGACTAACAGTCGCCTTAAACAGTTCCGCTGTTAATATATAGATATATAGATCATCATCATCAGCAGCAGCAGCAACAGCCGCCGCCTATATTTATGTCCACTGCAGGACGAAGGCCCTCTCCCAGCGATCATAAGAATGAACGAGGCTGGCGCCTGGAGGCCTTCTTTTTTTTCCTGGGAAGGCACACAAGCCCGACGGGCATTTCAGGACGATCGTCGCAAGTCCTGGCAGGCTTAAGTGTCCAGGTTTCTGCTTCAACGTCCGTTCCAGGTGTCTTTGTGTAATTTATTCGCGCTTAGTTTTGTAGTCTACATGTCAGACGAACTAGCCTGTACAGTTAGTCCTTCTACTTCAACATTTGTCTGCATTGAAAATTAAGAATCCTGACTTAATTCCTAGCTCGCAAGCGGTCGATGGTCGCCTACCTACAAAACAAAAAACCACGCAATTACTCTACAATGAGTATTGAGACTGAGCAATTGTATTACTCGTTATCTCATGGCATTTAATGCGGAGGATGAGAGAATGTATCACGAAGGGCAACGATCAATTCGACTTCATTGGGGCGTGTGGCATATCCTGGTGATTCTTTTTAGAAATACTGTATTTTTACTTGTCGCCAACCTCTGAACTATGACACTGAAATGCTTTCCCTCCAATGTCAGGCGTCTGCGTTTGATCGCGTGTAGCCCCAGTATTAACCAATATTTTAGAGCGATAGCTCTACTACTCCAGGTACAATCCCAGAAAACGCCTGGTTCCCGTAAATGTGACCTTTAAGTTCAGACAAGGTCTAACTGGGACTTAGCCTGCCACTACCGGCGGCTGCTGCGTACGCCGCGTGGGCACCCATATCTCGAAAGAGACATGAACAAAATGCGCGGTCGCGCGACCCTCATCTTTAAAGCGATTTGCGATGTGTACTGCGCCGACTGCTGGTAGCTTCGTATGCGCTGTGCTTTCGACGCTTAGTTCGCGTTGAAGCGAGACGCAGCATGAAGGTCAATTCTCTCGCTGCTGCTGCCGCGCCGGGAAGCGTCTGTGTGTTGTTTTATGGGTGCAATCGTAGATGCGGTAGTTGCTGACGGCGCCGAGCAGCGCCTGTGTCCTTTCCCAAAGCAAGCAAAATCGTGCTATCCCTCGGCAAACTTGGTTTAACCACGGTAAACCACGGCAAAATTTTCCGAGTTTAGCCGGTCACAAACTTGAAAGGGGATTAGGTAACCAGATACGATATACTTGTTCGCGAACATTTTTGCGAATCTGTGTTCAGTTTTGTCGAAGTGCGGAAGGTGCGGACGTATGTACCGGAGTGAGTTCCAAGATTGGAACTTTTGTTGCACATGCCGAAATACTGATGACATGTAGTCAGCAAACAGCTGACGGTTTACCGTAATAGGATTTTGTTGATCTGCTCTTTTGAGCTCGTAAGCTCTGCGTGGTGCGAATGCAATAAAAAAAAAAAGCGTACCTGGACAGTAGCGCACCCAGGATCTCTGCCGGGGGCGAGGGGAATTGTTTGGTGGGGGGGGGGGGGGGGGAAGCAAGCACCTTGCATAATATGCAATTTCCTTGCCTTAGCCAGAGGAATCCTACAGCAAATAAAATGCCTAATAATTATAATAATATAATGACACCAAGGATAATGACAACGTTTATTTCTTCAGCGTTTTACTCAAAGTAAATTAAACGCCACTTAATAAATACAGGACAGTGATAAAGTATTTGTGCTTAGAATCCTGCTATCGGACAACTTTAATAACGTGTTTCTAATTATTTGTTACACAGTATTTAAAAATGACAAATTTAGAAAGTCACGAAGTCGTTTGTAGCCAGAATAGTGAAGTTTAGACAAAACCATTGACTACCCATCATTCCCAGGCTGGCATAACCACCACGCTCAATTCCAGCTCCGGTAGCACAAACGCCAAAGTCTATGGCGGTCGCCATATGGTCGCTACCAGTGACGGCATGTCTCCGCAGGAACCACCCTTTTATTTCAAAACGGCTATTGTTAAGTATTACGTAAAGTCTTCGTAGAGACACCCTGTATGTAGTGCCACTGTTCCACTCGGCAAAATGCACCCGGCGTCTTTTCGCTTGTTTGACGGATAATTCTTTGCCATTTCCCCCTCAACGACCCTTCCACTGCCCACCTGCACACCGGACGGTCCACCACGGACACCTACCCAGTGGAACATTTTTAACACACACAAACACACACACACGCGCACACACACACACACACACACACACACACACACACACACACACACACACACACACACACACACACACACACACACACACGCACACACACACGCACGCACACAAAACACACGCAAAATGATTTACGTTGAAGGAACAACTAAAGTTGTTACAGGGCAAATGTCACTTCGAATGCCCCGCTTTGTGCAAGTGATAGTCAATGATTGCTCAGGTCACCACTCAGCACCAGATACTAATTAACCTTTCGCCTTGCCGGAGTCAATGTACCGAATGATACTGTCCTCTTCCCATCTGACCACGGCACTGACGGTTGCTTTGGGTAGAGAGGGACGTACGCTCAATTAGCCTATAGGCTAATTTTTGTGAGGTTCCACTTGTTTGGGTGGGCCTAATGTGTCAACACAAACGCAGATTTTCTTGGTCCATGTGTGCGGTGGTGTACATTCTTGGCGTTGTACGCGTGTCCTACTAGCCCTTGTCGGCAGCGCTTGATATGTCATGCTTCGACTTTAATCTGGGCAAGACTGGGTTCTCTTCAACGCAGTTGATTTGTAAAAGTGACGTATTGTCGTTTAGTGACACGTCATGGTGACAACGCGGTAAACTGGTGCATGAGTGAGGGCGAGAGGCGACACATGTTAAAGCGAACAGCGTTCCTAGCACTGTCAGATCAGTTTTAACGCGATTAGCATTCTTGTCCTACTTCGGCTGTTTTAATCTATCTATCTATCTATCTATCTATCTATCTATCTATCTATCTATCTATCTATCTATCTATCTATCTATCTATCTATCTATCTATCTATCTATCTATCTATCTATCTATCTATCTATCTATCTATCTATCTATCTATCTATCTATCGATGTCGTTCCATCGTCGCCTTTAAAGCTTCGTCATCCGACCATCGTAATGCAGTCGTCGTCACGCATTGTAGGCTGGGGTCACTGACCGGAGTTGTCTAATAACTTGTACAACTAGGTACGGGCTCGGGGGGTCGTGATGACATTGGGGTCGTTGCGTTGTCGTCTTTCCGCGTAAGTCATCCGACTCTCGTCATGCCATCGTCATCATACAGTCGTAATGCCTTCGCTGTCATACCGTCGCGTGAGGCCACCACAATCAATGTCGCTACTGCAGCTTCGTCATTCGACTCTCCTCATGATGTCCTTTTCACGCTTTGCGTAGTCGACACGCGATCCCCTCTAGCCACCATACATACACGCACTACACTGTACACGCACTTTTCAAGAAGGTGCCGCCATATTGGGAAGGTGGCGCCATCTATCGTCTGGCCGGGCACGCTGTCTACCAGACGAGCGTTTGAGAAACCTGCTGTCACCTGATCTGAAACCTCCCTGTCTCTCCCTCTCTTCCTCTTCTTCCAGAATACGACCTTTAGAATACTCTTACAATAAGACTTAGCAGAGTAGCAGAGACCGGTTAGATAACTTCAATACTCGCACATCTCGTGATATAACATATAGAAGGCCGGCAGCCCATAGGTTCAAACCGGATATCCGGCGATTCTTACAGCTTTCATGGCTAATGTCACGTTATGCGACACGAAGGCATTGCAGGTAATTTAGGATGTTCGCGTCCTTAAAGAGGCTGGCAGTACAATGGAGTGTTGATCGGAGTTGGCAAAGTCAGGAAATGTAGTATGAAAACTCCACTTCACAACAGACAGAGCGTTGTTGCACCCGTAAAAAAAAAGAAAAAAAAGAAAAAAGATCAAACTAAAAAAAAAAAAAATGGAGGTGCCGGGGTTTGAACCCGGGACTTCTCACATGCGAAGCGAGCGCTCTACCACTGAGCTACACCCCCAGGACGTTAAACACGCAGCTACAAATGGTCGAGTCATAAAGGTCAAGGCAGTTTGAACTGCATTGTTCCAAGTTTTGTGATTTAGTTCAAGACTACACACAACGCATGCACAAACTACCAGGTCAATCCACGAGAGATCGAAACTGGTAGTATATTTGACGTTTTATATATTTTATTATTTGAAAGCGAAAGCCTGTCATGTCTCGTTTTGAGGTGACCTTGAAAAAGGAGCCGGAAGTTTGAAAAAAAATCCGTAATAAATATGTACAGTAAATCGATAACTCAATAAGGTCATCACAAACCCCATAACATTATATATCAATATATAGGTAATTACATGAGGAATATAAATAACGATAACTGATCATGATAGTAATTAAATTAATTTTGATAATGAGAATGACAAAGTGGCAAAATGGGTTAAAAGAACCCAAAGTTGCAAAGAATGGAGAATTAAGGATGGCAATGTGTAAGTATGGTTATGATAGTAACGATAAGGATAGTAGAATGCAATAATGACTTAATAATGAGCATGACATAGCAAAAAATGGCAATGACTCAGCAAAAAAAGATCAACACTTAAAACCACTGGAATGGGTTTGGATGTGGGCACTAAGTGAAGGAAACATTAAGGGATGATGGTAGAAGTCATAGTCATGAGCATGACTCAGCAAAAATGACAATGACTCAGCGAAAAAAGATTAACACTCAAAAACCACTGAAATGGGTTCGGACGTGGGTACTAAGTGAAGAAAACCCTAAATGATGATGGTAGAAGTCATAGTCATGAGCATGACTCAGCAAAATTGACAATAACTCAGAAAAAAAGATTAACACTAAAAAAAAACACTGAAACGGGTTAGGACGTGGGTACTAAGTGAAGGAAACACTAAAGGATGATGGTAGAAGTCATAGACATGACCATGACTCAGCAAAAATGACGACTCAGCGAAAAAAGATTAACACTAAAAATAAACACTGAAATGGGTTCGGACGTGGGCACCAAGTGAAGGAAACACTAAAAGATGATGATAGAAGTCCTAGTCATGAGCATGACTCAGAAAAAATGAGAAATGACTCCGTGAGAAATATTAACACTCAAAAACCAATGGAATGGGTTTGGATGAGGTACTAAGCGAAGGAAAAGACTAAAGGTCCATAGTCGAAGTCATATTCATGAGCATGACTAAGGCTTTTTGGCTTAAGGTCTCTTAGGCGTAGCTAAAGGGACTCGCGAGTGTTATTTTTCTGGCGATTTTGCCCATTACGTACACGTGACTGAATAGTGCTAAACTGGCAATGGTCTATGAAAAAAAAAAGCTATTAGTAAACGGGAGAAAAACCAACATTCGTCGGGCGACGACTACAAGTTTACGAAATGTGTTTTTTCTTAAATTCGAGACAATGTTAAGACCACGAAAGTGCAATCAGGAACGGAACCCAATCGGGAACGTTCGCGCGCTGGGGGCAGGGAAAGGGAAGGAAAGGGCCTCGCGCGCGTTGCGTCGGGTCTCCTTCAGTGTACTTTGGCACTGAGCCGTGCTCCCTTAAGGGCTGCAGAAGATATCGCCAACCTTTTCTCATAACGAACCACTTAGTAGTTTAGTGCGCGCTCGGCAAATCACGCATTGTTCGGTCGGTGGCGGAACAGGCCACTTTCGACGAGAAACGCCGTCAAGGTCGCCGGGAGCAGGCTCGTGTTCACCGTGCGGATCCTGCGTTCAAGGCAGCCCAAGCCGAGGCTCGGTTACAGCGGCTGGCAGCGCATCCCACGTTAAAAGCCCGTCTTACCGAAGGGCAGTGGACCCTGAGGTCAGTTGTACATTACGAAGAGGAGCAGCGGGAATGCGAGGAGCGTCGGCGCGCCCAGAAGCGAGAATAGGCACGCAGGCAACGTGAAACCGCCGTTGCCGCTGCTCCGAGCCCGACAACAACATCGAGTGCCGACCACGCCACAGTTCGTCACTTCAGTACAGCGGCCCATATTCCTCGTCAATGGGCAACGAGCACATTTACAGCCCTGCATTCTTATTTTTTAAGCAAAATCTCGACATGAAAGCTTTGGAAATGAACAGAGTGCTAACGAGGCTTGCCTTCTGTAGTGTGTATGTGTGCCCGTTCAGACGAAGTGCGCGGCTCTGCCAGTAAGCCAAGTGCAGCGAGCCACTTCTGAGCTTAA
Organism: Dermacentor silvarum; assembly: GCF_013339745.2. Lineage (NCBI taxonomy): Eukaryota > Metazoa > Arthropoda > Arachnida > Ixodida > Ixodidae > Dermacentor > Dermacentor silvarum. The sequence continues at coordinate 98,508,801 of NC_051156.1, forward strand.
TGCTATGTACTTTAGAACTATTTATTTATACCATACGTGCTGCTCGGAGGTTGCAGGTGTTATGTCGTGCGTGAGACCTGAGTCGCCGTCTGCAGCTCTGCTTGGTTTCAGGCAAGATTCAGGTTACACACGCTTGCGTTACAGTGGTGTGAGCGAGAGTGGTGCACGGCGCCTGGACAATTGTATACACAGAAACCGATGAGGCTGCCTGTGCAGGACATAACACTTAGGCTTCAAAAGCGCGTTTGATGTTGGTTCTGGGACCATCATGTGATCAGAAGGCAACTATGGGTAGGCCTTAGAGCTGCGACCGAGTTTTTTGTGCCCAGTACCTGATGGTGCACAGGAAAATTCCGTTCCAGCGAAATTTCCCTAGTGTTGAAGATGTCTCTGCTGTGGAAGATCTTGCATCAAGGTCTTACAGATTGCATCCAATTAGTGATGGCGATCAGATCTGTTAACACTGCTTCAAGCGCTACAAATATTTGGTCTCAGCTTTTTGGGATTCTGGTGATACCGGTAACGTTTTCGTCGCCGATGAAGAAACGGTCGGCGAGTTGAACAGGCACCTGGAGTTCACTCAGGCCCCCATCTTAGACCCATGTCGTGTTCCTCAAATACAAGAAAAGCTTAGGCAAAAAGGAAGCAGAGCTAAATCGAAAATGATGTTGCAGTCTGAATTCGATCAGGAGGCAGTGCTTTTTTTTAGGGGCGAAGCTCCTTAGGGTGTGGGTCTGTCCCTCCTCTGTAGTATGTAGTAGTAGTAGTAGTAGTAGTAGTAGTAGTAGTAGTAGTCGTAGTAGTAGGTAGCCACGTCTACTTTCATGAAAAAAAAATCCGAAAGTTCTGTCCGTAGCAGCGGAATCGCTTCCGAACGCGCGGCGCTAACCACTACGCCACGAAACACACGTGGACACACGCACCACGATGACAATAAATACCCAACATTAACGAAAGACTGTGCGTTTCTAACGCGTTTGTGCTAGCGCGTTACGGCCCGTGTAAGAAGCTGGTGTAAGACGCTGTGGCCTCTCCGCCTTACCCCCGTATTCATAAACGCTCCTCGACTTGAACTTGACTTGCCACCGCCTTGGGCAGCGCGTTCGAAACGCGTTGAAGGCGGTGGCAAGTCAAGTTCAAGTCGAGGAGCGTTTATGAATACGGGGGTTATACTCTCTCAGCAGTCATGTGATGGCGTCGGCAAACGCGGTGCACGTTCCGGCATGTGTAAACGGCTGCGTAAGACGCTGTGGCCTCTCCCCCTTACTAGAGAGTACTGCACGTTTCTAACGCGTTTGTGCTAGCGTCCCCTTAAGCTGGAGATGGTGCAATTATAATGAAGGGCGCTGTTATAAAATAGGAATGACGTCACATATGGCGCGTGTCATTGGTGAAAGTCAATTGTTCGATTTAGTGCGGCGAGACTGGGCGAATTACACGGAAGATTCACGGTTTACCGATGATTCCCTCCGGAGCTTCGCCCACTCATCATCATTCACCCCGTGGATATGCGGTGTTTTTTTTTGGGGGGGGGGGGGGGGATAGAACCAGTAGTCCTGAACTCTCAATGGGCGGTTGTGATGACTGCCTCTAATGGTTCGAAAGCTTATGCAGCGTCTCCATCTTATCAAGAGCGCCTATGATTGTCGACACTGCTGCCAGCCAACCTTGATCCAAGACAAATAGAGGTCGCATGCCAAGTCTGTGTCTGTCATGATAAACTACTCATGACACTTTCTAACATTGGCCTACCAATTAACTTAATTAATTGGATTCGTTCTTACCTTTTCAACCGAAAACTGTTTGTCCAGGTCGAGAGTTGCAGCTCTGAGGTTCTGCCTGTAACCTCGGGAGTTCCCCAGGGTAGTGTCCTTGGTCCTGCCTTATTTCTTATCTTCATCAATGACATCGTTTCATCAGTTGACACTTCCGCCATAAACTTAAAACTTTTTGCAGACGACTGCATTCTTTACAAATCAATTAAAAGTAAAAAGGACCAGAAGTGCTTACAGAACAACCTGAATTCTCTTTCCGATTGGTGCAACACATGGTCGATGGAGTTAAACATTAACAAATCAGTCTTTATGCGAATATCAAATAAAAATAGCCCTTTTTCTTCTAGGTACACCTTAAATAATAATCCCCTGATCGAAGTCAGTGATTTCAAATACTTGGGGGTCAAGATTACAAATCGACTATCATGGGGTAGCCATATCGACGACGTTTGTTCCTCCGCTTCAAGAAAACTAGGATTTCTTAGACATAAACTAAAAAACGCGCCATCTCAGATCAAACTTCTTGCATATAATACTTTCATTCGACTCCATCTAGAGTACGCATGCGTGTCCTGGGACCCATATCTTAAAAAGGATGTTAATAAACTAGAAATGGTCCAAAGGAGAGCAGTAAGATTCATATATAACGCCTACCACAATCTTGATTCACCTTCATCACTGATGGCTACTAACAACATTCCTCTCTTGAAGCAGCGCAGAGCGATTGCGAGGCTCAAGTTTCTTTTCCTGCTCCGAAATCAGCAGTTTAGTATCGATCCCGCTCAATTCATTTTCCCTTCTTCTTCCCGACAAACCAGACATTGTCACAATCACGATCTGACACCGTACTTTGCACGTACTAACCTTTTCAAACACTCGTTTTTTTCCGTGAACCATTAACGAATGGAATGCACACTGCTTCAAATGTTTTTCCAGAACGTGGCTTTCCTGACTTCGAAAAACACATGCATCTTTTCGTCTAAACTTCATTATTGTTATTGCCATACTATATTATGTCAACGCGTTATCTAAATTGTGTTTTCTAACCCTTGTGTGCATAAAACTGGATTGCGTTTAAACTGTTTGTGTATAAATTTCGATGTATTTTCGTTACCCTTCTGTACATAAAACTGTTAATACATAGTTATGCAAATTTTTCTACACGTGTATATTTATCATCTTTGTTAGTGTATACTTGTCGTTCAGTAGCAATGTTTATTATAACCTTTTGTATAACTTGTTCATTTCTTTCAATATGTTCCCTTTTTGCCCCTCCTGCTTGGTCTTCGGACTGCAGTATGTAATAAAAAAAATAAAAAAAAGTTTATCAAAGTACATGATTCACAAGGCACGAAGTTGACGTGAGATGCACGGTATGTGGACAGCGCCAGATCCACTTCAAAGGCCTCGTTTAAACCCTCAGGATGTGAAGACCACCATGGATTACTGCACAAAAGATGAGCATGGGTGCCCACGACAGAGCCCAAACAAGAAAGACGTGGTGTGTGTTGTCGTCGACGGGGAAAAGCAGTAGGTGCCCAGAAAATTTATGACTTGCTCAATACGAGATGCATATCGTGTTTTCAGGGCGGCGAATGCGTACATTTAAATGGCGTTGTATTCGCTTCACCCGAAGACGGTTCTGCTTGCTCTCCATGAAGAAGTGTGCCTTTCTGTGTAGTGTGTCAACGCTGAGCTCAGTGTTTCTGCACTAGAATGTTTCATGGGTTATGCGTATACCATCGAAGACTTGAAATAACTGCGTCACCAGCAGTGAAATGCTGTCTCAGTGAATGTGAACTGTGTCCTGCTAGCGATGGAGAGAGAGAGAGAGAAAGAATGCACATAAAGGCAGGGAGGTTAACCAGAGGTAGTTCCGGTTGGCTACGCTGCACGGGGGGAAGGAGTAGGGGGACAAAAAGGGAAAGAGAGTGGAAGGGGCGACAGAGAGAAAGAAAGACGAGCACAAACAAACCGCGCACACTATAGAGCGGTAGGGGGCGGCGTTCTTAAAGTGTATCGTGAATGCCCGTAGACCGCAGGAACCTGAGTAACGCGCGAGATGTGCAACAGCGATGAGACGCTCGAACACATTATATGTGTCTGCCCGAGCTATAATGCCGAAAGACAAGTGTTGTGCAGAGTGCTGGACCAATTGGACAATCGTCCACTAACGGAACTCAAAGCTTTAGGTCATTGTTCCGAACGAACATCCGCGCTGAAGGCCTTAGGAGCGATGGAATAACCACAAGAACATTGGGTGGTCCCAGACGGGGCTGAGGTCACATATAAAGTGTGGAGAAATGGAGACGTTTTAAAGAAAACATCGCAGCCGACTTCGTTCGCGAAGGAACTAGCTATGTGGATCTCCAAGTAGGTCGTGCTCGTCTATATAAGGTGGACACAAGCTGCGGTCATTCGTGAGGCAAAGCAATGCGAGCGGCAATTAAACATTCCTCGTTCTGCATTTTGACTTCGCAGAAAACTCGACTGACATTGTTTCAAATGAGATTCAATCCTATACAACTCTAACAAAAAAAAAGAAGCGTCCATTGGCACCTGTGTTGTATAATTAAAAGAAGAACAACACGCAGTTACGCTGTTATAAGCGATGACATATCGCACGACGCAGCCGAGGCTTGGTTCGAATTAAGCAATATATTCACGAGTGCCCCAAAGCCACGTCACCTGCGTAAGTGAGGGCGCCGCAGGTCACTCCAAAAACAAACTTCAGTTGTATGAGCTCTCACGCAAAAATTATGAGTCAGTAAAATGGCTGTTCCTTTCGACCGGACACGGGATGAACTCATGTGACGGAGTTGGAGGAGTCGTAACGCATCAAGGAGGAATAGACGGAGAGATTGGTAGGTTAGTAAAGCATCAGGCTTCTCTTCACAACCACTACAGTCGGCATCTGAAATGGTCGCACAACTGCAAGGCAAGGTGGAGAACATCCAGCTGATTCATGCAATTGCGAGCGAGATTGAGTGCTTCAGGGATGAAAAATGAAAGGAATGGGAACTCGCGAACCGTGTGCAAGGCATCGATCCGTTCATATGGCATGTTTGGCTATGTAGACCAGACGCTGTTTGCTCTAAACGTGCTTTGCCTGTAGCCAAAACTGCTGCCACCAAACATCATATAATCGAGAGTCAGGTCGATCGCATCTGGTGCGAAAATGAACACTTTTGTGTAAACTAAACCAACACTCTTGGCGACTGCTGTCCGGTAGCACGGATTATTTTTGCCTGTCATAACGACCTTTTAATTTAGGAATAGCGCGACAGCGCAACACACGCATTAAGTGAATGCTTTCGTTAGCATCCAATACGCGAATTCCGTTCCTTGCAATCAGATAAAAAAAAAAAAGGAAAGCCGCTACTTGGTGTGCTTCCTGTTGACGAGGAATATCGGCAGCTGTACTGAATTGCCGAACTACGCAAGAGCAAATTATTCAAACGTTTTTTCAAGAGAAGTTTGTATGCGCTAGCCTGCGCCGGCGACGTAACGCTAAAAAAATACCGCATATCCACGAAGTGAATGATGATGAGTGGGCGAAGCACCGGGGGATCATTCGGGTAACCATGAATCCCCCGTACATTGCCCACTCGAACATGCAAATGAGTGACAACACATGTGTACAGTATATAGAATGTTGTTTTATTGGTCGTATATAGTATTGAGGTGCGGACTTCGTTTTCCCTTCATTAAGACTGCCTTGTGATCAGTGCAGCAGCACGGCGACGCCGGCAAGCGGACCCAGAGGCGGCGATAGCGCGGGAAGCGGTGGCAAAACGCCGGAAGCGTTCTCCGGAAGCCGAAGCTTCGCACACACACACACACACACACACACACACACACACACACACACACACACACACACACACACACACACACACACACACACACACACACACACACACACACACACACATATATATATATATATATATATATATATATATATATATATATATATACACATGTGTACAGTATATACAGCGCTTATATAGCCCTTGTGCACCGCAGCGCCCCTAGCGGTCTCCATGCAAACCAGAGCTACGGACGGACAACGGACGATGAGGGACAAGGCTCGGCCCTAAGGTGCTTCGCCCTAAAACCAGCTGCTCTCAGAGCTGCTCGGGCATCGTCTTCTTCCGCAGCTGGCTCGTTGTTTCATGCTCGTGCCACTGCTCGCGCGTTCGTCGTCGTCGTCTGCTTCTACAGCTGGCTGCGTTGCCGCTAATCATTCCAGCCTTGAATTTCACTTCTCTTCTGTCGTCGTAATAGGGAGGCCGCGTTTACGAGGCTGTGAGCTATTGCTTAAGGAGGTATGAGCAATTCATTGTCTTACGTAACGGACAGATTTAATTTTCAAGCAATTTAATTTCGAAGAATCGCAAGCGGCAATGGCGGGCTAATGTTGCTAACCATGCCGCCGAGCAAACTCGAGACATCGAACGCAAGCGACAACGGCGGACTGCGGGCCATACCGTCAGTGACGTCGTTCTCTCCGTCGCAGCCGAACGTGTGTGTAACCTCATAATTGAGAAATACTCTAATGAACCCTCGGGATTGACACAGTGATAAACACCGGGGCCGCACGTTTCAGCTTCGCTGGGTAACCATCGTCACGGAGTGGAAGTCTTCCGCAGCTGGCTCGTTGGCGCCCCTCGGTTTGCGCTCGTGCTTGGCACGTGCTCGTGCCACAAACGAGTCCACACAAGCTTCGCTTGCACCCCTTTTCACAGTAGTGGAAGGGCGGTCAATTTTTACAGTGAAGCTGTTCACCTCTAGCCCCCGTGTGCATGCGCTGCATTCATTTGGGAGGAGGGGGGGGGGGATGTACCCTGGGCGGCTGACATCCGTATCACGGCGCGTGGACAGCACTGGAGACGGGTAGGGGAGAGGGCGAAAGAGTGTGGTGACGACGCCTGCGCACTTGGCCTGCTCTTCTATGGTTATAACGTCACGCGCGTAGGAGGTGCCCGCGCGGCTGCAGCAGCGGTTGCGGCAGTTGCATGGGAAGTGCGGGGACCGCGACGGTGCTTGTGTCGTCGTAGTGTGGTGCCGTATGAAAAAAAAAGTATGATTTCATAATGTATGCAGCCTAAACAGCTTCGCTGGTAACTCGTCCCCATATGAATGTTGCGGCCCCACAGATTTATTATTGTTATTTTTTTTTAATTTCGGAGCGAAACTCCAGTGCCGGTAAGTCTGTCTGACGCCACGGATTTCAAAGTATTTTCTGGTATTTGGGCCGCCGTACGCCAAATCCTGACCGGGAGCTTACCACTGTCGTCGAAAAGAAAAGTGTACAATCATTGCATTCTACCGGTGCTAACATATGGGGCAGAAACTTGGAGGTTAACAAAGAAGCTCGAGAACAAGTTAAGGACCGCACAAAGAGCGATGGAACGAAAAATCATAGGAGTAACGTTAAGAGACAGGAAGAGAGCGGTATGGATCAGAGAACAAACGGGGGTAGACGATATTCTAGTTGACATTAAGCGGAAGAAATGGAGCTGGGCAGGCCATGTAATGCGTAGGATGGATAACCGGTGGACCATTAGGGTTACAGATTGGATACCAAGAGAAGGCAAGCGCAGTCGAGGACGGCAGAAAGTCAGGTGGGATGATGAGGTTAGGAAATTCGCAGGCGCAAGTTGGAATACGCTAGCGCAAGACAGGGGTAATTGGAGATCACAGGGAGAGGCCTTCGTCCTGCAGTGGACATAAATATAGGCTGATGATGATGATGATGATGATGATGATGATGATGACGACGCTCGTCCTCGTAGCTTAACTTGATATCTCCAGTCCTTAAAATGCAATGCAGTCCACCTAATGTCGAGGAGACGCCGTCAAAATCTAGCCGTGTTTTCTCTACGCAAGCAGTCAACACTTCCAAGCCGAAAGTACACAGTGATCGAAATTACTGGGTTCATCCGATGGTAGTTAGCAGCGGTTTCGCACACGAGGCACAGATCTGTACTGGTGTGACACACCACTATTCTCCTTCGAGATGGACAAATGGATACGCGGGGGGAAGGGGGGGGGTGGTCTCGATTTGTGATTAGTCACCGTCATGCGCAGAAACAGACAACGAAGCCGGAGAAAGTTGAGGGGAAAGTAATTGTTAGGCTTAATAGAAAGTTCGAAATGATTATCTAAATGGAAGTGAAAGGAGGGTGACAAGACAACTTGCCGCAACTGGAGGCCTAATTAAGCCACTTGCTCTGCATTACGCGTGCGCTGCCTTACCAATTAAACTACCATGGCGCCATCCTGCCGGCCACTTTCTTGGAATGATCTATGTCCAAAGTGTACGTGTACCGGATTAGCCTTGGGAGTGTAGGCCACAGTTGCTCACGGCAATGGCAACAGATATTGCTGCATATAGGCTGCTATTATTATATTATGCGAACGGAAAGAATACTTGCTAGAAGTAGGAACGATAGGTAGCCTATCGTCAGCGCCTGACCTATCGTTTCCTACTTTTCTTACCAAGTCTTTCTTTTCCGTTCGCGCAACCATGCTTTCCTCAGATGTCAACCAACTCGCCCAGCAACAAGTTCTACTCATATAGGCTCCAATTTGAGCAATCTTGATTGTACTTGGAACGATGGATATGATGGTTTAAAATAAAAAAGAATGATATAAATAGAACCTTGTTATAACGAACATTAATATAACGAATTAAGGATTACAACGAAGTAAAGACATAAATTTGTGTTTCTGATATCAGCGTGTAAGGATTATATGCTTATAACGAATATCGGACATAAAGAATGTATCTTAGTGTCGGATGTGACACCGTCATAGCGCGATTTCACTGCTAGAATATTGAGTTTTGCTGCCTATCTATTTACTTGAATTCAACGGCAATCATGCACGGAAGTGTCGCCTTTTCTCAATTCACCGGTGATTTCGAAATTAAATGCTTAGCTGCGAACGCGCAGCGTTCACTTCTCTCTAAAGGCGTTACGACGTGAGTACGCCGCATCAATGATAATTCAGAAAAGTAAAGGGGAGGTAATGCGCCTTTTCGATGAAGTCGCTTGAAATCCATCTATACCACGCATTATTCGAGCAGTAACTGATCGACTGCAGCATTACATTACTGTCCAATATGTTAGCCATAAACTGTCTAGATGCGAAAAATACAGCTCGGGCTTGGGAATCTAAAGACTTCCATGCACTCTTTCTCGCTTTGTACGGAGTCGCGTTCCATGTGTACTATGTCTGCTTCTCCGAGCACGTAGTATATACCGATAACTTCCGCTTCGTATATATAGTTCCGCTCGAGCGAGTTTCCGGAACCCGGCACTTTTTTTTGCTGTTGTCGATTATACTCGCGTCCCACTTTTCATGACCTCACTTCCCCCCGCTGTGTTTGCCCTGCCCTTATGGCCCCCGCCTCTTCTGCTTTGCACCCCCCCCCCCCCTCCCTACCCACTCCAGCACCACCCCCTCGATCCATCCTCGTAGGCAACGTCCTTCCGTGTCGCTCGGCCGTGTCGCTCGGCCACCGTCTTAATCCTCTTGCATAACCTCCTGAAGGGAAGCTTTTTTTCTCTGCGTGTTCTTTTTTGTTTTGGTTCTCGCCCCTCTTTTCGAGAATTCTCTGCCATTCATCACGCGGTGTAAGGCACGCGTAGCGCTGCAAGGTAGAACGACATTGTTACGTAGACGGAAGCACCGGGATGACTATATACATATGTGTTTTTCCAATACATTCGCGTCTAGCACTGTCCAGAACGAACAGCCTGCGCAAGCTTATAACGTCGTCGTGATCATCGCATTTTTGAACGTGATATATGGTGAACGCTCGTGGTCAATGTAAATAGCTGTTCCGTAGCATTACCCCCGGTGGCAGAAACACTGTCCCGGAGCTATAAACGGAGTCGGCGGAAGCATAGAAGTAGATCTTGAGCCTTGATACAGGAACGACGTCATTGGGCGCAACCAGAGAAGTTGAGATGGGACTGACAGCGGCAGTCTCGTAGGTAACAGGTGTATAATCTGGCGTAGTACACGGCATTTCCCTCCGTAGCGGGAAAAAAGCTTTTCGGAGCTCTAGTGGCGAGGACAGGGACCGCCAACCTCCACCAAATGTGTCTTTAGTTATTTTTAATTTTTTGATTATTACCCGCAGCGCCATTTCTGGCATTATTGCGGCGGGCACGAAGCATCCTGGAGCATCCTGGAGGCGATCGGCCGGACCTTAAATTCGTGGTCCACACGTGAAGACAGGCAGTGCGCAGGCTAGAGATAATTGGAAGCATTGATTCCGGTTTCTTTGTAGTAAATTGAATAAAACAGCTGAGCCAATTTGGCCTTTGACTCAGCGAGCACCGTTAACATCTCGCTTCATCTCTCGGGTACTTGCAAATCGGTCATAAATTTGCAGAACAAACCTTGCTACAAGAGACTGAATACGCTAAAGGGCACCAACGTGTACCTAGAGCACTGCACGGGCCGATTTTTTCAGCCCGGGCCCGGCCCGGGCCCGTTTTTACGTTGGGCGGCCCGCCCGAGCCCGATCAAAACTTTTATGGCGAGACCCGGGTCCGGCCCGGGCCCGGAAATAATCTACGTTACCCGCCCGGCCCGGCCCGCCACCCCTTTACCTTAGGCCCGAGCCCGGCCCGAGCCCGACTCGAAACCGGCCCGAACCCGGCCCGAAACCGAAAAATAATGTTTTTCAGAGTTGAGACACCCGAGAATAACTCGCTGCACGTTACATGCACACCACCAGAAAGCCCGAGCCCGGCCCGGGCCCGCGTCAAAAAACCCGAGCCCGGCCGGGCCCGAGTCAAAAAGCACACGCCGTGCCCGAGCCGGGCCCGAGCCCGTGAAAAAAACTGTGCTACCCGGCCCGGCCCGGCCCACGGGCCGGGCCGGGCTCGGGCTTTCGGGTAAGCCCGAGCCCGTGCAGTGCTCTACGTGTACCCCATAAAATAAGTCCCACATAGGGCAAGCATAAAGGAGTATGGGCCTAATATACGCTAGATACACGGCCTCCTTAACATCCCTAGTTACGCATTTAAGGTTGTGCTTTAAGAAGCCGAGAGCTTTTCCCGCGCTATTAACGACACAGTTTACCTGCGCGGCCCATGTCCCATGCAAAGAAAATATAACTCCCAAATACTTATAAGTATGATGTTTTCTAATAAGCTGATTTTTAAGAGTTAACTGAGCGGTTAGTTTGTTTACCCGTTTAGTGAAACTTTCATGACTGCACTTGTTAGTGTTTAGTACCATGTTATTACTCTTGAGCCATACTCCCACGCGACACAGGTCGCCCTAAATATTTTTGGAAGCTGCTTGATATAATGCATTAGCATACAAGCGCAGTCATCAGCAAACATTGGGATATTATACTGAATTACATCTGTAATATCATTTATAAAAACGAGAAAAAGAAGCGGGCCCAATGCAGACACATGGGGCACACCAGAAGAAACACGAAGCAAACATGAACAAGAACCATTCAGAATGACCTTCCGTTTTCTGTTAGTCAAAAAGTCCCTTATCCATTTGCAAACAGTTTCGTCAACGTTGCGATTTTGTAACTTCTGTAATAAACTGGAAGGAGATACTGGGTCGAACGCCTTTTGGAAATCTAATAACATGATAGGGGTTTCAGCGGCGACGGTAGCCAGTTATTGAAAATAGAGTACTTAACACGAACTAAGCAATGTTAGTGGTAATTCGCAGCGGGTTTGGACGTCGATAGTTGCGTGACTGACGCAACCGAATTCGTTAATCTGGTAAGCTTTACTAGTTCACCGACGTTCCCGATCTACGCTGAACCCGGCACACCAGGTTGAATGTGTGGAACCATGTTTGAATGCAGACGTTGTGCACACACACACACACACGCACGCACGCACGCACACACACACACACACACACACACACACACACACACACACACACACACACACACACACACACACACACACACACACACACACACACACACACACACACACACACACACACACACACACACACACACACACACACACACACACACACACACACACACACACACACACACACACACACACACACACACACACACACACACACACCACACACACACACACACACACACACACACACACACACACACACACACACACACACACACACACACACACACACACACACACACACACACACACACACACACACACACACACACACACACACACGCACACGCACGCACGCACGCACGCACGCACGCACGCACGCACGCACGCACGCACACACACACACACACACACACACACGCACGCACGCACGCACCTCTTAAAGACTCCAAGGCGTAGGACACACAAGCAATAAAACATAGTAAAACAAAGTAATACCATGCAACAGATATAGAGGTACAGCAAATACAAAATAGCAATAATATTATCGAAAGTTAAAAGCTTGTTGGTACATGTATGTAATACACATTCCTTGTACACACACAAGGAAAACGAAAAAGTTGATAGTCACTTTGACGTGCGCTAAAGAGGATGAAGGCGAAAGCCTGCGCGCTCACGAGGCATTCATTAAATTACTTTGACCTTCTCATTTGAATGCGTTGTATACTTCCTATTACTTATTTTCTCTTTACTTGTTCTCTTTTTCGGTCGCCTAAACATCGCCACTGGTTCTGCGTGGTTAATGGCACGTTAGAACGGTCGTGGATTTCTTTATCGTTCGTGTACACTTTCTTGTAGCGCAGGCAGAATGAGAGGGACACGTAAAGGCACATTAGACAAGCACACAGCGCTAACATTCAACAAGAGATTTGTTCTCAGTTCTCGCAGGCGCATATTTATACTCCTCAAAACATCATAAGACACGTCCACATTGCTGAGCAAATATAAAGAAAACCGGGAAAACCACACGCAAACACTTTTGTGGCCGCACTGATTGTTTGGAAGGGTGACCGTTCAACGCGAGCAGAGGTAATAGAGCTCCTTTATTGATAAAGAAATTGGTGGCTTACTGGGGCGTGCGTCACCAAATGTGGCTATGTTCGTAGCTTTCATAGTCATTTCAAACTTGCTTCTACTCATGATAACAGTTTCTTTAATGTGTCTGAGACGTCACCTGAATTTTGGTGCCATAACGCCGAACGGTCGTCGGATTTTTCGACCCATCTTAAACTTCGCCCTTAATAAAGTAGACACATGACATATCGAACGCTGCCGACGAGGGTTAGGGTAATGCGTACAGTGGCAAGAATATATGCCGCCGCACACGCGGACCAAGAGAATCTGCTTTTGTGTTGACATGTTAGGCAAGGTTTGACATGTTTGACATGTTAGGTAAATAGGTCGCGAAGCTTCGGGTGAAAAGCGGTTCAGAACAAATTGTCACCGACATCAGCAAGGGTAGTTATGGGAAAGCGATTGAAGCGCGACTATGTGGGGAAGGAACAAACACTGGGAAAGAAAAAAAAAGTTTTTTAAAAATTTAAACGAGACGCAGTTTGATTCATTCAACGAGCATAAATTTCCTAATCAGTTTTATGTACGCGTGGCGAGAAAAGAAAATACAACTCTATTTTACTTTATCATTATTAATAAATACCTTTTTCAGCGCCCACCATGGGGTGTTGACGCCGCTATCACTTGTAATGCTATGCAGCTCTTGACGTGTGCAGAAAGGTGCGCTCGTAAAGTTCACCTGTTCCAGTACGTTCCCCTCACAACGTAGTGTCGTTTTGCTTGTCGACGTTTTATGGATGGATGGAAACAACTTTATTCAAATCCGGCGATGTTTAATAACCCGGGCTCAGGTCTCCCATGAGGGGACTTCGAGGCCTTGCCTCGTCGCCGCCTCCCGGTCCCGCTGGACTGCCCACTCTTGTGTCGTGAGGTTGGAGCTGCGCAGAGCGGCGGCCCACTTCGACGCAAGAGCCTCCGGAGCTACTGCCATTTCGACAGCCATAGGGCTGAACTTTTGCTGCATCGATTTCGGCGCTTAAAGCTCGGAACGCCCAATCAAGTCGGATGGCGGGGCATTTGAATGTACAGCTCGAATGTAAGGCCACAAAAAAAAAAAAGAAAGTCACAGGCCTGCTCGGCACACGCAGCACAGTCACAGCGTAAGCTGGTGGAGCGGCTCAAGAGTGGCTCCAATTTCGGCACCACACACACCAGGGTCTTCGCGACAAAATCTCTTCGCCTCGTTTTGTCGAGAACAATCTGAACTGTCCGCCCGGCGTCGACGGCGAGCTGCGGCTTGCAATGCTCTCTGCACAGCAGTCTGCTGAGCCGCGCAATTAGCTCTACGATTCGCTTCTTCAGCGTTCGTACCTTGCTAGGAGACGCCATAACGTGTACCGAAGAGGCACGACCGCTGGAAGAGGTATCCAGAATACGTGACGCACATATCACATCGGAATCGCATTGATTGCGCGCCTCGTCTGAATCGCATCTCGTCGTTTGCGCCTGCTCACGCTGCGTTGGCAGGTACCTTAACTAGATGGCGCCACCATACTGGCGGAGGCTCGGGTCGTCCAACGGCGGCGGCGGTGACATCGCGAATCGGAACGGCTATTGGAATGAGCCCATAACAGCTTACGCTGTAAAATAAAAATTCGCACATTTGAGAACCAAAGACATCACTTCTGTTTTTAACGCATATGACGTTACGTTATTTTTCTTCGGCGGGAAATGTTCCCTCCTCACACAGATGGCGCTAAGCCCCATGATTCGCCGATGAACCACCATGTTTTGGACGTATGAGCTTCTATGGAAGCTTCGCTACCAGGTGTATTTACCTTGTAGTAGGCCCCACGTGAACAAGTGGGACCTCACAAAAATTGGCCTATAGGCTCATTGAGAGTCCCTCCCCACGGTAACCTTTATTAAAAGGCGAAAGGTGTTTAAGAGAAGTTTATTTCAACAAAAACATTCTTGAAAATACACGTGCACTTGTTTTCAGGTACAAGAAAGCATCAAAATACCAACGACAATGACACATACCATCAACAGAGCACGTTATGAATAAAAAGAACACTGTAAGGTGATATGCAAGTCTGGCAGGTGTTCTGACCCGCCAGCAATTACATTGTTAGTACGGTAACAGTTATGCGCCCATTACGGAGCTTTATGAATTGTGTCGACCATTTCCGCAGAAACTGGCCTTCGTTCAGATTAATCAAGTCTACGAACGCCCGTTCATACAAGTGTTTGCGTAAACGGCGTAGTAACCGGTACATAGCTCGCTTTGGCTGCCCCTGTAGTGCCGCCGATCCAGAATACGGCATCTCTTAACGGCCCGGTACTGAGGATCCTAAGACCTTCGGCATACGTCACTTCTGCGAGATTTTAAAAAATTGCTGTCCAAGAAGAACAGGCCAAATCATGTGTACTCAATAACACCGATTTTCAGCACCTTAGGTTTCCTTGGCACAGCAGATGGTGTTCAACAAGAAAATTTGAAGTGTCGTTTACTAGAATGCGTTGCCGAATACCAAGGCTTAATTTCTATACCCATAGGTCTGGTTTGGCGCCTTCCCCTCAATGCTTTTATTGCAATGAACCCGAAACTATGGATCATTTCTTTATAGAGTGTCGTAGGTTCACCATACATAGAAAACGACTTCTAGAAGGTCCCATCCGCCAACTTGGATTGACCATTACGTTACCTATCATTCTATCTCTGGGGGCGTCGGCACTAGGACACTGTAATAGGAACGTATGTGATGCCATATTTAATTTTGTAATGGAAACAAAGAGACTTCCTGCTAATTTTTTTTTTCTCACAACAAAAATATTTGCTTCAAATTTTAAGATGCTATAGCATGAAAATTAATATTAACGATTATAATTCATTGATTATCTCATTCTTAAGTAAGAAAATTCCATTTAGGTATCCTTCATTTTTCTTCCCACTGCTGCCAGATTCATGGCCAATCCCCCATAGTGGGTTGTGCTATATCTACAGGCACCAAACCAAACCAAACCAAGCCGCCGATCCTCGTTGGCGCCACAGCACAAATGCACCCATGCACCCCAAGACAACCTCGAAGAGAACTCGCGGCTGTGTTCATGACTGTATACGTACGTGGAACATTCCCCACAGCAAGAACCGAACAGTTTTTGACACTGAACAGTCAAACAAGGCATGCCGTAACGTTTCTTTTTGCCTGCACTGAGGGCAGCGGTTATTTGGGAGTTATTCCTGACGCTGCCGTGCGGATCCGCGTAGGCAAAACGCGCCAACCACCGTCTTAAACCGAAGTCGTGCACCTCGGCGGGCACGGCCGACGGGAATGGTTGACGCCTTTGCACCTCTCAGCAATTCGTGCGTCAAGTGTTCGACGGCTAAACATTCGCACACATCCGTTGCCGGGGTGTTAACTAAGTCAACATCAGGTAAAGCTGTCACCACGGAAACCTTTAGCAAAGGCGAAAGGTTATTTCGTATTGGGTGCTGAAGAGAGACCTGAGCAGTAATCATCTGTCCACTGCGCAGAGCGAGGTGTTCGAAATGACACTCGCATTGCAACAACTTTAGCTGTTCGTTCGACGTAAAACATTTATTAGGCATGCTGAAATGCAAAATTGTATATATGCCAACAAAGAGGAGCACATTTAGGGCCCTTTAATTGAATCTTATTGAAACTTTATATCTAAGAGCGTAATTGTACAAAATGCTCTGGGTGGCATCATGTATTCGACCTCGGAGCAACGCTTGTAAAGATACCTAGTTAGCTAGATAGATTCAAAACGCCTGAAGTATGCAAATAATGCTAATCGCGTTAAAGCCACATATTAAGGCGAAATCCTTATATGTCTCTTTATCAGGGGACCTTGAAAAATCTTCCGCCTCCATTTCACCCAAGGAGGTTTTGGCTCAGAGCTCATTTTATTTTGCTCAGTTATAGTATAGATGTTAGCCTATTTCTAAAATAAAAGCTCGTGGTTTCGGGCTAGAATGTTAACTTTGGCTGCGTATTAATATCATGATGCACCACAATACTTGACAAGACGTTTAGGCTTCTTTCCTAAACCAGTGCCAGAAAGAAAGACGTCCAACAATAGGGTGTTTTAGCTGAGCGCTTGCTGTCCGCTCCGCTCAGACCGGCATATGCTAGCAAAAGCCACAGAACCGCTTAGCGGGTACGCTATTGCGCTTGCGCACAACGCTCATACCGGCAGCGGAACGAAGACCGCATCCATCGCTCCGCTACATAGCCGACTGAGCGGAGCGTTACAGCGTGTCTACTTGGCCTCTTCGTCGTTTTGCAGCCGACTTGATAGCGCGTCGCTCGCGTCTCGGCAAGACACGCTTATCAAATGCGAAATCTACGCAGTTCCCTGCAGTATCTCAGAGCTCAGATTTCTGAGCGGAGCGGAGCGTAAGCGGCGCTCTGCTAAAACTGTCTAATATCTGGACGTCAAAATTCTCCACTCCAGCATTTTTTTTTTGAAATTTTCTTCGTTTGCCCACGTGAAAGACGGACACCGAAGCTGTAGTTGACTACACAAATGCCACCGCCACAAGGCGCCGCACCGTCGAGATCAAAGTAGCGTCCACGACCTCGTTCGCGCCCTTTCCGTTGGTGCTTCGGTGCCGCGGTGCACGTTCGCGACGTCCATACGCTAGCACGTAACCAGCGTTCACGCATTACGGTCGCAGAACACTCTGTGCGACCGATGCAACGGACAGAGCGCCCACTCATCAAGGACAGATGAAAAGAAAAGTTTATTTTCGGAAAACCAAAGCTAACACAGGCTAGAGTGTGAGTCCCCTGTGTTCGCTTTGGGAAATCCCCTGTGTTCGCTTTGGAAAAATTGTCTGGGAAAATTGCTGGGAAAATGTGTCGAAAAACACGAAAAGTGGCCAACAATCGAGAAATAATGATAGTAACGGGTAATGATGGTAATGATAATGATAAAAATGAGTATACAGAGAGGTGAATGAGGTGAACTAAGAGTGAATGGCGAATTAAAGGGCGTAGTGCAGGGACATTATTAGTGTTGTTTATGTGCGTGGACTGTTTGTGAGAACTCTCTAGATTGTGCATGAATAAAGAAGAAACAGAAGAAGGCGATCCAGGGGCAGCTTGCGCGCTTGACAGCGTCAAGAAAAGGAAACAAGAGAAAAAGGAAGAAGAAGAGAGGCGGGTGCCGAACGGGCAGAGAAAATTCTATTGCTCACAATTAAGGCGGTGTTTCGACGTCAAAATATAATCAGTCCAGGGGAGTTCCACAGGGTTCCGTTCTTTCTCCCATTTTGTTTAATATTATAATGAGCTCAATTCCACTGTGTAATGATGTACAAGTGTATGTTTACGCAGATGACGTCGCATTCTTTGCGTCAGCGGGTGACATTCACTCTCTGCAAGGAATATTACAATCATATCTAGCAATACTTGAAGATTGGCTTGATGATATTCGTATGACATTAAATGTTAGCAAGAGTGCCTTGCTTTTATTTCCCTTAATTATAACGGTTAATGTCTCCCTTCAATACCGTCAAGAAATAATCGCTCAGCGCGACTTTATTAAGTATCTAGGCGTTATATACGATCAAAAACTTAGTCGGCGCAACCACATCGAACATGTTACGTCTAAGGCAGCGCACGCTGTTGGCATTATTCTAAAACTCGTTCACCGCCACTGGCCTACGCAGAGACACTCTTATTATGATTTATTGTATGTATGTTCGACCCATATTAGAATTTGGGTGTGTTTTATTCTCTGGTGGTCCAGCATACAAGATCAACCCCCTCGTTCTTCTAGAGCGAGAGGCCCTCCGGATTTGTCTTGGATTGCCAAAATTTGTTGCTAATAATGTATTATATCAAAAAGCCCGATTACCCACACTCGTTAGCAGATTCCGCATCCTTACAGTAAAAACCTACTTAAACATTTACGCATCTTCATTGAGATAATCGCAGTATGTATTTATAACGGAAAGATCTGCCTTCTTTGAAGAAACATGGTCCCGTCTATACAATCCGCAGGTTCTTTTCGTGCAAACTCAACTAGAACCATTAAAGGTTCAGATACGCGAGATCATTCCCCTCAAAAAACCCGTAAATGCTACTAGAATTGAATTTGATGACATATTTCCTTCCTGCCAACTAAATATCTAAGCGGATTACTGCAAGATAATTTAGCGCAAACGAAAATCAATACTATAATAGTGACGGATGCATCAGTGTGTGACGAGAAAGCGGGTGCAGGTATTTTTTCTGAGGCGCCATCCTGGTCTTATTCAATGCGACTGCCTGATTTCACACCTATATTTCAGGCAGAATTATTAGCAATTATATTAGCTCTTCGTAAACTTCCTAAAATTCTTCGGCAGCTGTAATAGTAACTCCTTCGTTGTCAGTTTGCACAGCACTCACCTCATCCTCAGACAATACAGTTTTGAACGAACTAGAAAGATTAAACCCTTCGACCTTACGTCTGGTGCGTTTAATATGGGTACCAGGTCACCATGGTTTGTTTTTAAATGAAATGGCCGACGCACTCGCACGTACATCCCTACAGGGACCAGTCATGCATGTTCAGCCGACTTCTGCTTATATCACCGCGGCTAGGTTCAGAAAACTATGTCTCTTAAATTACTCTGCAAAACAGACATTCCAAATCACAGACTTAAAGCATTTGCTTTACCCTTGGCATAATCAATGGTGTGTCACACGTAAATTAGAAATCTCAATTACAAAATTACGATGCCGTATTCCACCCCTAAATTTTAACTACACAGGTCTGGTATGGCGATGTCCCCTCTATGTCATTTCTGCAATGAACCTGAAACCATTGATCATTATTAATTAAACTGCCGCCGATTCGCAATCCAGAAAAAGAAATACTTTGAATTTCCGTTCCGAAAATTAAGCATCGCTATAAACACTGTTCAGTGTTTATAGCGATGCTTAATTTTCGGAAAGGAAATTCAAAGTAGTGTGAGCAAAATATTAATCCTTCATCTTCTTCACCTGTACATAATCATCATCACTGGGCGCGTCGTCTTCGTTCAGCGCGTGGCTCAGCCAAATAAAGGCGACTAGACAACAGCTGTGCTGCTGCCTTACAAAGTGGTGGAGGATTTCTATTCAAAGTATATCCCGAAGGATAGAATATTTTCAAAAATATTCTATCCTTCGGGGCCTATACACTGGGTTTTAGCCACAGGAACGTATGCAGGGCCCTATGCGAGTTCCTCGGTGACATAAGAAGAATACCTAGTTAATTTACTGATATATTGTTTATTATTTTACAAAATTCCAATTTACGCTAATTTACTGATTCATTATTTATTAATTTAGAAAATTGCAATTGAACTGATTGAAATTTATTACCTTCTACCTTGATCTCCTTCCAAAAAGCACTCGATTCCCTATAAGATAAAATAAAACACGGCTCTAACATCAGTTAGTTTCAATGAATAATTTCAACCCACCTGTTTAACCGCCGGCTTCTTGGCCAATCCCGCGTGGTGGGTATGCGCCATGGCATAGGAGAGAGAGAGAGATAAACGAAGAGGGAAAGGTAGGGAGGTTAACCAAGGACGTGCCCGGTTGGCTACCCTACACTTGGGGAGGGGGAAAGGGGAAGAATAGATAAGGAGAGAAAAGGAAAAAAAATGGAGTCAGTCATTCGCAGAGACAGTCAAGAAGAATCTCCGCTGTCACAAGCGTTCGTACAATCCAGTACTCTTCACGAACTGCAGAAGGGCTTTTGTGGCCTTTTGCATGCAAGAATGCATAGGCCATGGCCCAAGAATCTTTTCTTCCGAGAGCGCAAGTAAGCAAGCAAGGGGGCTCGTGATTTGGAAGACGCAGGACCAGTGCGCTGTTCCGGGAGCTCCTGCCACGGTACCTGAGGCGGCATTGAGGACCACGCGCCTGCCTGTCGGTGCAGACGCGGAGCGGCGCCTGGTGTGACGCCGTTTGGAGCAGGCCTGGCTGTTGCCTGCTCGTAGACGCCTGTTGGAGCAGCTTCAGGCTGTGTCCGGGGCGAAGCCTAACCGAGGCCTTTGCTCGAGGCCTAACCGAGGCCTTTGCTCGAGGCCTTACCGAGACCTTTGCTTTGAGGCCGCCTCTTGCTCGAGGTGGCACGTGAAGTTGTGGCGGTGGAAGCCACCCGCCCGACACCCGTTCGAGTGCTCTGGCCACGGTAATGCAGCCGTGGGCCGTCGCCTGCCTCATCTGATGACCCGTGCTGTCATTCTGCCTTAGCTTGCCACCCACGAGGGTCATCGGGCCATGGTTCGTCTCCAACGGGAATCGTCACGACAGCTCAGACGATCGACCGCCGATTGACGACATCATCAGGACTGAACCTGTGAGACGTACTGTCGTTATTGTCGTAGTATTATTGACGTACTGTCGAGTATTGTCGTTGTCTTTTTTGTATGAAAGTGATTGGATTGATACTTGTGCTATTGTACAATGGCGCCGGAGAAAGGGAAGGAGGGGGAAATTGATGTAGCATCCTTATTTGGCGAATTTAAGCGGGAAATGCGTGCTGAGCTCAGGGATCTGAAAAAGTCTGTTCAGCACTGCAGTGACACGTGTGACGATGTCAAAGATGTGACTCAGGATTTAAAGGCACTAAGAGATGAATTAAAAAGCTTGGTTTCTGAGAATCAAAAACTAAAATCTGAAAACAAACAGTTAACTCTGAAAGTACAAGAGTTGGAACAGTATCAAAAAATAACAACCTTGAGATCAAAGGTGTTCCGGACGAGTGCGACTCTTTAGTAGCGGTTCGAAAAATCTGTGAACTTCTCAGTGAGCCAGTTGACGAGAGGGACATTGATATGTGCCACGGAGTCCCAACTGCGAACTCAACAACCAAAAACATTGTTGTTCGTTTTGTGAGGCGTGCTAAGAGAGACTCGATACTAGCCAAGGCTAAGAAAATGAGAATTGGCGGAAAAGACGTTGGCTTGCTTGGTGATAGCAGTGCAATTTTCGTCAATGAACATTTGACACGCCACAACAAGCAGTTGCTTGGAGCAACAGGGGCAAAAAAGAAAGAGCTCAAATGGAAATTCGTGTGGACAGCAGGTGGCAAGGTCCTAGCAAGGAAAGACGAAGACAGTCGTGTCCTGCGAATCTCTTCTTCCGATGACCTTGCAAAAATGAGCTAAACATTGCATCAGCTATTATATACTTGCTTTCTCTTTACTATAGATGAGCACGTGTGATGTATTATACACATCAGAAATATTTAACAACACATTTACGACCAAGCAATCTAACTTCTCTTTAATTCATTTCGATATTAGAAGTATAAAAAACAAGCTTGACAGCTTACAAATTTTCTTGGAGTCTCTCGTGCTGAGATTTGAAGTCATTGTTTTTACAGAGACTTGGTTGACTATTACCGATGAGACACCCGTCATTAACAATTATACCTGCATTCGCTTGGACCTCATAGGGAAAAGGGGAGGGGGCGTGGCAGTATATATCAATCACAGCTATGCTTACAGCATCATTGAGGAGTACGCAATTACAAATGTAAATGTTGAATGCTTAGTGATAAAAACATCTCAATTTCAGCTTGCTGCCATATATAGGTAACCAGCTGGTTCTAAACGTGAATTCTTAGACTTTCTTGAGCAATTGCTGCAGTTTTTTCAGACAAACAAGTTACCTTCTTTCGTTGTTGGTGATATAAATATAAATACGGTCAGTAATGACCAGTACGCGATGAATTATAAGGATATGATTATGTCATACGGATGTGAGAATTTGGTTTCGGTTCCCACGCGCATTGGTCCTAAAACAGGTACAACCACAGACATCTGTGTTACGAATATCAGTGTATCAGAACTTATGGGTGGAGTGATAGTTAGCGACATAAGCGATCATCTGCCCGTGTTTTGTGTTACTGATCACTTCACACGTAGACAGCATCTTGAAGTAAGCAAGTATCGAGTGATAAATGACAAATCACTCAAAAATTTTTTTCTTTGGTGGAGGCAATAAACTGGACTAGCGTGTATGACTGCAATGATCCTAATCATGCTTATGAGAACTTCTATAACAAGTTAAAAGTAAGTTATGATGAGGCGTTTCCTTTACAATGTGGCCGAAAGAATAAGAAAGCAATAAGAAAACCGTGGATTAATCCTGCACTATACAGAAGAATAAGAGAAAAAAACAAGATGTATCATACTTTTATTATTACGCGCGATGTAAACCTATTTTAGGAGTTCAAAAAGGTTCGAAATAAACTAACTTCAGATCTAAAGAAAGCAAAAGAAAATTATTATGAAAGTTTGTTTCTTCGCCATTAAACTAATGGGAAAAAGATATGGGAAACAGTAAACAGATTGACAAGCAGAAAAAATGCAACAACCAGCGTACAAGAGATTGAGATAAATGGGAATGCGATAGCAGGGCAGCGTTTGGCTAACACCTTCAATGAGTATTTTATAGAATCAGGGAAGACAGATAGCTCAATTATAGGCGCTCATCAACCAACCAGGCACATCCGCTCTTTACCAAATTCGTTTGTTCTGTATCAGGTCTCCCCGCAAGAGACTGAAGAGTTACTTAATAGAATAAAAAACGATGTTGCCGCTGGTTATGACGAATTTAGGGCTGAACCAGTAAAGTATGTTTCCAGCTTACTAAAAATGTTCTCGCCCATATTATTAACTTAATGTTTGACACTGGTATCTTTTCTAACCAACTAAAAATAGCAAGGGTTGTTCCGATACACAAATCCGGAGACAAAAATGCCCTTACAAATTATCGGCCAATATAGGTATTACCTGTTTCATCAAAAGTCTTTGAGTGGGCAATTAATGATCGCATAAAAAGTTCTTAGAGAAATATATCATATCTAGTTCGCAATTTGGATTTCAAAAATACAAATCAACTGAACAAGCGCTACTTCGTGCAAAGGAGAAAATCATTCAAGGTATTGACAGTAAGGATTATACATTAGGGCTCTTTCTAGATTTGCGAAAAGCGTTTGATTCGGTTAATCATAGTATACTACTTCTTAAACTGCAATGTTATGGAATACGTGCCATGTCATTGAAATTAATAGCTATCTTGTGAAGCGCTTCCAATTTACAGATGTTAATAATTATTCCTCTACATCGTTAAATGTAACAAATGGAGTACCCCAAGGATCAGTATTAGATCCTACCCTGTTTCTGTTATGTATCAATGACATAACTCAGATTGACACCACCCTTGATATAGTAATGTTTGCGGACGATACAAACATAATTTTTACTTCACGGACAAAACGCGAACTTCAAGAAAAGACTAATCATCATTTACAAAACCTATCTGAATGGCTAAATGATAATTGTCTACAATTAAATGCCTCTAAAACCAAATACATCATTTTTTCTCCTCCAAATAAACGCGACCAACATGTCATGCATATTACGTATGGAACCGAGAGTATTCAGCAAACAACTGAGCAAAAATTCCTAGGCGTTTGGTTCCAAGAGTCCTTGTCATGGTCATGTCATGTGGACCATTTGGTAGTCGATATAGCTCGATCAATAGGATGCATTAGAAAGATTTCTACACTAATACCTCTTCGGCTTAAAAAAACTCTTTATTACACTTTAGTATATTCTAAGATTGCCTATTGTTCGCTAGTATGGGGTACCACCACTCAGCGCAACTATAATAGATTAATGGTATTACAAAAGCGCGTGCTACGCATTTTTGAAAATTATGCTGGAGATATCCGTGACTTACGTATCAGCGAGTTATTTGTGAAACACAACCTGCTTATGGCCAATCAAGTTTATCTTTATAAATTAGTGCAGCATATACAAGCCACAAACATATACAATGACATTGATATGGCAGTTGAACATCAGTATGGGTTTAGGCAGAATAGGAGGAGGCTTCCAAAGATTAGTACAAATTACGGGAAACAATCGTTAACATATCAAGCTATACAGATTCTAAATAAACAGAAAGACATAATAAATTGGACAGATAGCCCTGGTAAACTTAAAAGTATCTAAAAAACGTTTCTTGTCACAACAGCTTGTGTACTGTAGACTGTTTGACATTAGTCTCTACTTTATTCATAGCATTTTCTCATTTTTTTGTTTTTTTTTTGTTTTGTACGCACAGTGTACTGGTGCATACTCATTCTATACATATTTGTAACGCGCTAAAAAAGCCTGCTAGCTATCTAACACATGAATCCTGTGTGATTAACATTGTGCATATGTATATATCTATCTGCGTGATCTGTGTGCATACGTATGCATCTCGTACTTGTTATCTGATGTACTATAATTAACTTTTTTCTACTTCTTCGGCTGCACATTGAGTGCAACTGCAATTTTTATATAATGTGCACCTCATTTTTTAGGTTATTGTACTAGTAAATGCTGTATGAACTGAACGAGGGCAGGGGCCCTGTCACGCTGTTTCAGCCTTTAGTCTCTGTCTCCGCAGGAAATGCCCTGAAATAAAGTGATTTTGATTTTTGATTTGATTTGATTTGATACTTGCTCTTTCCTTGAACGCTGCGCGTAGGACTTCGCGTAGACGTGTTTGTTTTAGGGACTTTTGCTCTGTAGTCTATGTTTAGTGCTTGTCTTGTTTCAGTCCTATCATGTTATATAAATGTTCGTTTACAACCGTTCGTGCGTCTCTGACGTTCATTCCCGCCTGACTGCATACAGACATACGTGCCGAACTATTCCATCACAAAGTTGGGTGGTAGGAGTCCAACGAAAGGTAATGGTGACATAGGGAGCTAAAGTAATGAAGAGTAAATGAGAGTGATTTAAGAGGGAATGAATGTGAATCAAGTAGTGACAGGGTGAATCAAGAGTGAATTAAGTGTGAATTAAGTAAGAGTGAATCAAGGGGTTATGGAGGGGGGGGGGACTTGCAAAAATATATATGTGAGGTTTGAGGGTCCAAGTGAGAGTGACACAGCAAACAAAAAGTGCTCAGTCACGGTTTGAGTTTGGCAAATCATAGGGAGGGTGACTTTCAAGAAAGGATAATGTCTTTCAAAAATGACTAAATTGTCGTTTCAAAGCGATGATGACTAAGCAAGGAGGGTTGAGTCACGGTCCGAGTTTGGTCAAATAAGGATGACTTGCAAAATTGACTTATGGGTTCGGAGTGAAGATGACTAAGCAAAAAAAGTGGTCGTCGTGTCATTGAGTTAGCGGCACTCAGGCTTTCGCCTTCAAGTCGTCTTAGTTGTAGCATAAGGGACCTCTGGTAATTTGTATTATTCTTATGGCTGGAAGAGAGAGATAAAGCTCATTTACAGACTACATTTACAGTGGGTTCCGATCCCCGCATTAAGTGGTGGGTGATCCTCAGGGAACATTTTGCGCCGTCGTCTTCGGCAGTTTCCTGCACACAGTGACAATATTTAGTTAGCAAAGACGCGTAAATAACTCTCACCTACAAATAAAGCTGCCTTGCTTCAGAAAGGGATATTCTACGATGGATCACATCCATGTCATCAATCAGGTAATCGATAAATCTGCGGAGTACAATCAACCTCTCTATATGGCTTTCAAAGAACATGAAAATGCATTTGATTCAGTAGAGATACCAGTAGTCATAGAGGCATTGCGTAATCAAGTAGTACAGGAGGCGTACGTGAATATCTTGGGAAATATCTTGGGAAGAACTGTCGTTCAAAAGAAAAGTGTACAATCATTGCATTCTACCAGTGCTAACATATGAGGCAGAAACTTGGAGGTTAACAAGGAAGCTCGAGAACAAGTTAAGGACCGCACAAAGAGCGATGGAACGAAAAATGTTAGGCCTTACGTTAAGAGACATGAAGAGAGTGCACGTGGATCAGAGAGCAAACTGGGATAGCCGATATTCTAATTGACATTAAGAGAAAAAATTACACCATCTTCCCGTAGCGGAACCCTGAGTAGTATGCGAAGCAGCCATGGCGTCGACTCAAGGTAGTTTTATCAGCTGTATAAACTTGGACATGCAGCAGCAACGCGCAGAACTGTTGTCGACGCCGTCAGCCTTTTGCCCGCGTTCGCACCGAACGCGCGCGGCGTTGGTGACTGTTGCCGGTGCCTCTGGGGCGCCTACCGTCGCGCCTCTAACCTATGCTGCTTCGCATTACCGCGCGCGGAGCCGCAGGTGTTGCCATTCGTTGCGCAATCCGGAGAGGAGAGGAGCGTCGCAGAGGAGAGGAGGAATTCCGAGAGGAGAGGAAATGAGACAAGGAGAGGAGAGCGAGAGGGAGGAGAGGAGATGAGACAAGGAGAGGAGAGGAGGGGAGGAGGATGCGCATGCGCAATAGGGGTGTGGACGCCGCACGGCGGAGGGAGAGAATGACATAGCCCCGACTATAAGCTGCTTCGCATGTAAAAAATGGAGCTGGGCAGGCCATGTAAAGCGTAGGATGGATAACCGGTGGACCTTTAGAGTTACAGAATGGATACCAAGAGACTGGAAGCGCAGCCGCGGGCGGCAGAAAATTAGGTGGGGTGATGATGTTAGGAAATTTGCAGCGCACGTTGGAATCAGCTAGCGCAAGACACGGGTAATTGGAGATCGCAGGGAGAGGCCTTCGTCCTGCAGTGGACATAAAGAAATATAGGCTGATTGATGATGATGATGCTAAATAAACCACTCCCAAGTTGCCTCCTGCTTCCCCATATATTTCAGTGGCTACTGATTTAATTCAAGAGCTGTGGTCGCCGTCGTAAAATGGTTCTGGTTCTGAACCCACATCATGCTAGACGTTTGCTCCTGGAATTTTCTTAACAACTTGGAGTGCTATTGCAGCGCACAGCGATGATGAAGCAAGAAGACACACGTGTCTGTGTCTTTGATGTTGATTCCTGCCTCCTTGTCTGTATTTGGTACAATTAGACAAGTTGCGAAACCTGGAAGGCAGCTTTCCCATACTTCGCAAATTCATGCAACATGGCTCCGCCTCCTATCCTCGATACAAATAGAAAGCGTTTGGTAAGGGGGCGCAAACTGCATTATGGGCCCTTAGCGCTCGTTTGTCCTCGCTTCGGGTGTTTTTTTAGCACCCAGCGGTTTGCGTCCCCCAACGCTTGGGTGCGGCTTGCGTCCCCTAAGCTAAAGCTCTAGGTACATTGTAGTGTCTGTTGCATGGCGCGTGTCCGGCTTCTGGAGAAGTCTGCAAACCGAAGCTGGTTCCCTTTGTACTCCTGACATTAACTCTTTCGCTATTACTTGCAAACATCAAACGTTTTATACCGCAGGCCAAACAAAAAGAAGAACGATTCTTTCCCTCCCCTTGAATTGCATTATTTTCTCTGGAAACGGGCCCTGAACCAGTCCTATATGGCTTGGTGAAATGACTCCGCGGGTACTATACGCTGCTGTGAACATCTCAGCCAAATTTTGCTTTCTTACGCGGTGCGTGGAGCTCGCAAGCGGAGCGCGAAGTCACCTTTCTCTCAAACGCTCTCGTTTCAACAGAATCCATGATCCTCACTTGCCTTTATTTCGTAATAAAGCACATTCCCATATGCGGCTGCTATGGGTCGCGGCGATCGGCTACACCGCGGCCGCCGCGGGGTGCCGTCACGGGTCCACTGGCTAAGCTCACTGCGGCTCGCTGAGGACAACCGTGTTTGGCTTACGTTTAGCGCGTCGTAGGCATCACAATCAGAAATCGTGGCGTCTACGTTAACATCCAAAATGAAATTTGAACTGCGCGCCACGGTGACATTTCGAAAGCGGAGCGTTGTGGCTCCGCCCCACTCCGCCGTAGCCTTCGCAGTGCAAGGCATTCAAGAAGAAACGGGAGCACAGCGGAGACAGTGTTTGATTGCCAATAACTCCACTTCTGCTGAACGCACTGAAGTACTTTTTGCGGCAAAGTATTTCTGAAATAGCCTATTTTCCCTTCAAATGCCTTCCTCCACTTCCATAAAAAGCGGTTCAGGGCCCCTTGAATGGCGCTGTCGCCAGCTGCTTCGGGCGCGCAGCGCAGGCGCAGGCGTTCGCAGATGCTGAGAACGCGGGACGGCTACACCACACTGCACGTAACAAGTGCAACCATGCGATGGGCGGCGCCGCCAATGTTCATGAATTTGCGCAGTGCGGGAAAGCTGCCTCGCCATATTCTGAAACCCGTCAATAGTACTCCGAGATGTCCTACCAACAAGCCCGCATCGCAGCACTATTTGTACACAACACTGAGTTTCCATTTGTAAGCCCATGGAACCAGTTCTACGTTCCAAACGCCTCGCACTACATTCTACTTGTCGTGCCTTCATCTGTGTTTCATTAGGGCCGCGTTTCTCTAGCTCATTGCTCTGTGTACTTTTCTTTTTCGAAGACACGGTCTTCTTTGGAGAGTTGAGATCGATTTGGGATTTGTGGGATCTGGCTACCTGGCCACTTTCATCTCGTCAAATTAGACGATTTGAGGCCTACTAGTGCGCGTAGGACAGAGAAAAAAGGTGTCAAAATAAAGCTTGGAACCAAAAAGACGCACCAACGTTAGCAAAGAGCTATGTACGGAGAAGTAATAACGCGTAATTAGCGCGACATGATCAGAATGAAATCCACATGTTCTAGTCCAAATTGCGCGTACCCAAAACCGCAACCGGAAGTGTGTGTTTACTCAACGAAAAATATGGGCCGATAACGAAGGTAGGCATGGGCGTCGGCAGGAAATTGTCTCGGGCGGAGGGGGGGGGGGGGGGGGGGCGGCGGCAAGTGCCTCTGTTGCACCTTCCTGCCAACGCTCATAACGGTAGCGCAGTCTAAACAACAAACCACATGATACACTATTGCGCCGAAGTTGACCTTGTCTTTCATCGACGTCAAACAATGTTAACTCTCCTTTCACAGAGGCGGTAGCATTTTAGACAGCGCGAACTTCGTAAACAGCCCGCGAGAACGGCCAGATAGTCGACCAGATAGCCGTAACAGAAAACTGGGTTGAACTCTCGAAGAAAGTTCCGTATCAAAAAGAAATAAAAGAGAAATTGTAGAAGCAATTTCTAATTATTTACACGATGACTTCCGAGAATGCAGTATTACATTCAACCGTTACGGTGCATTAAGACTGCATTTATAAGTTTGTATATGTTTAATCATTTTCTCTCTTTTATTGCGATAGCAATTATATGGACACTTCAACCGGATTTCTGCCGTCGCCGTCGCCGTGAGGTTCCCTATAGATAAAATCTTCGCCGCGCGCCGTATGCTCGAGCGGAAGCGTGCGGGGACGCGCGCTATCAGGGAGAGCGAACGCACTCAATCACCCACGCGCAAGCAAGGAAGCGGGAAGCCAGCGCCGGAGGGAGCAAGGGGGGGGGGGGGGGCACTTCTACTCTGCCAACAACCGCGCTCGTCGCTCGCTCGCCCGCACAGTCTCTTATCTCCACACGGCTCTGACCTTTATGCGCCGTGCATTCGCCGTTCAGTTTCCGTTGAAGCGATAGACCGCACGTACCTTCGCCCGCTGCTGCGGCGTATATATGCGCTTGCTGCCAGCGTTTTGACAGTCGTTGTCTGCAGTCATTCAGTGTGATCTATTCATGTTTGTTTGTGCGCGCTCACACCACGCTTGTTCAATCAGTTAGTAATAGTCGGGCCACATTTTCCAACGCACGCTACACATCCAATGCTGCCCGGGTCGGCAGTGCAGCGCTACAGGTGTGTCCCTTCGCACGCACTGCCCACGGGAAGCGCTTCTCATCAACACCACCGTTTCACACGCGCCTTCTCGTGGTCATCGAGTCTCTCTTCATGTCGGTCTACTTACGCCGCAGCACACCTGCTTACTTAATCAGCTCATGTTTACTACAATTCATATTGCTACCAAAGCCGCTCACCTTACTTCCTATGCCATTGCTGTGTTGCTATCGCATTCATTGCTTCGCCCTTAGGGCGAAACTGTGACATTTTTTTTCTTCTTCTCTCTGGGGTTTTACGTGCCCAAAATCAGTTCTGATTATGAGGTACGCCGTAGTGGAGGGCTCCGGATTAATTTTGACCACCTGGGGTTCTATAACGTGCACTACAATGCAAGCACGCGGGTGTTTTTGCATTTCGCCTCCATCGAAATGCGGCCGCCGCGGTCGGGATTGGATCCGGCGACCTCATGTCTTTTTTTTATTGGCGTCAGTATGCTCTACGTCATAAGATGTGTAAATGTTTATTAAAGCGAATAACTTTCTTTGGCCATGGGGGCAGTATTCTGTATCTGACCTAATAACGTCACCGCTCGACGACAAAGCGGCAATTTCCCTTTTGTCTCTGCGCGCGACGTGTCGCGGCGCGGAAACATTAAACTGCATCTCACAAGTTGGTTGCAGCACTGCCGAAGGTACGAGGCGTACACAGGCAATATCTTTCCTGGGAGTCCTTGCTACTCAACGAAGAAGAAAATGCACAACGGCAAGTCATCGGTCTCGCCCTGACCGCCGCCGCGTCCCAAGGGATCCCGGTCGACGGTTAGGGAGGATGAGTGTGGGTTTAGGCTGAAGCCTCTACCCCGTCATCTAGTTGACGGGTGCAAATAAAGTCTCTTCTCTCTCTCTCTGCGCAGCGGTATATAGTTCCGTGCGTAACTGGCTGATTATTGGTTGCTCGCTACATGCATGATACGGTGCACCGATACGTGCCATGTTAGGACCGTTCCGCATACATGTCGTATACAGAGAATTACTGTGCCAGTTACCGCCGGTACACCGCCGGTAACCGTGATAGCCACTCTAATCACGGCAACATGGCAGCGCCCATACAGCGCCGACCACCCGCTTCAACACGAATTTGCGCTTGTTACTGGCTCTCCGTCCTGTCAGGAAGGAACAAGCGGCAAAATACATTATCGTTAAGTCTCATCTCAAGATCAGTAAAAAACATTAAGTATGGTATGTCGTAATTATTGAAATCGGCTGTTTGTCTCCACACTGCTAGGACTACAGACACGGCACTAAGCCGTAAAGCTGGTTTGATTTCTAGTTAGCAGGTGGCGCCACAGCATTATTATTGGTGATGCTTTGACGATGCGGAACGCTATAAAAGCCTAATTGTTTACTGCATCATTAATTTACTACCCCGCTCTAGCATGATACGTGATGACGGTAGCGAGCAAACGCCAAGTAGACGCGCAGCAGACGCTGTGGCGCAGGTGAACATTTGTAAGGGCATTCGCCCGTACTACTTGCTAAGGGGAGTGCAAGGTAACTGCAGGGACAGCGTACAGGTAAAGAGAAGCCCTGCTGTCGCATGCATGTAAACGCAGCCTACGGTTACGGCGTCGAACCATTTTAGGGGCGAAGCTTCTTAGCTCCTTGTTCTCCGTCGCGCCTTTGTAACCACGCTAGTACTCGCCGCTCCCGCTAGAGACGCAGCTGTGCTCTCTCTCTTTCTCTCTCGTTCCCGACGCTCGCTCTCTCTCCCGTACGTAGCTAGGGGCGCTGCGCTGCACAAGGGCGTTCGTTCCCGACGCGCGCTCTCTTTCTTTCTGGATCCCGACGCGCGCGCTCTCTCTCTCTCGTCCGTAGCTAGGGGCGCTGCGGTGCAAAAGGGCGTTCGTTCTCGACGCGCGCGCTCTCTCTCTCCCATCCGTAGCTACGGGTGCTGCGGTGCACAAGGACGTTCATTCCCGACACGCGCGCGCGCTCTCTCTCTCGTCGTAGCTAGGAGCTCTGCGGTGCACAAGAGCGTTCGTTCCCGACGCGCGCTCTCTTTCTCTCTCGTCCGTAGCTCCGTTTTACCCGAATGCTCCCCCGGTGCTTCACCCACTCATCATCATTCACGGCGTGGATATGCGGTGATTTTTTTTTTGCGTCAATCCACCAACCGTGGAGCATGTAACTGGATGGCAAGCAGACGCTGAGCAGACGACGCGGCGCGGATGACCACATATCGAGGGGCATTTGAATTGGCTAAGAATTTGTGTACCTTCCACAGTGCTGCAAACCTTTTGCGAGATGGGGTATAGATTCCGCTTTTGAGGCGAAGCATCTTAGGGCCGAGCCTTGTCCCTCGTCGTGTGTTGTCCGTCCGTAGCTCTGGTTTGCATGGAGACCGCTAGGGGCGCTGCGGTGCACAATGGCTATATAAGCGCTGTATATATACTGTACACATGTAGAGTATATATATATATATATATATATATATATATATATATATATATATACGGGGGATTCACGGTTACCCGAATGATCCCCCGGTGCTTCGCCCACTCATCCGGTGACCTTTTTTTATCAGAAGTTTGCTGTGAACTAGCATGACATAATACCACCGGAACAACAAATAGTAGCTCCTGTCCACTCATGTATACACGGCCGATGTCAGTCGCATCATTTAGACTGTGATCTGCATACTCAGCTTCTCTTTATAGAGCCACCTCTAATGTATCAAATGCAGCCTCTGAAGTTGCTCTGGGAATACTGTTGTCTTGATCTTTGTTCCGTCTTAGTGCTTTCATTAAGAAGAAGCTCTTAGTTACTGTTAAAACTAAACTCGTTCGATACATAGGCGTGTATAGTTCTTGTCCCGCAAAACAAAAATTTACATTGTGGCATTTCTGATTGCCCCCACCAGCCGCTGACACATTCGAAGTGATTTTTACGGAAGCGTGACCTACCGTTGTCCACAATGGCTAATTAGCTATGGAAAACAGGGGGAATGCGGGCGTTGGAAATTCGAGACGATGAGTAACACGAGAACAAGGTAAGAGCAGGAGCCAACGTTTCGACAAGTGGACTTGTCCACTTGTCGAAACGTTAAGGGCACAAAAAGTCCACCTTGAAAAAGACAATTATACCTTGGTGAATAGAGGATATATTTTTTCCACGGTGCGCTACCTATTCGTGTGCTTGCGAGTAAAACAATGTCCAAACTAGGATTACAGCTTTATGCGCAGTGGGCTTCCGTGTTACATTAAGTGGTTTTGCAAGCTTTCGTCACTTAGCGTTGTCTTTTCTTTCATGTGAAGTAATCATCCCGCCTCGTGCCGCATGATGCACCGTTTGAATTGGGGTGGTTGTCCTTCTGGCGATTCGCTGCGCAAAGATAGGCACGCTGCCCGTTGAGTTTAACCTTTCTTCTTGTATAACCGCCCAGCTGTTACCGTGCTAACACATTAATTTCTGGCAGGTCAGAACACCTGCCAGACTTGTATGTCACCTTAGAGTGTTCTTTTTAGGGCGAAAGCCTTTAATGACTCATACTCGCGGCATCCGACCGTCCGTCCGTCCGTGCCCTGGAACGGTGCCAGCTGTGGCCTCTCCCCCTCAAACTCTCAGCAATCACGTGATGGCACAGTGGCGCACAGCAACAGCTGCACCGCCACAGCTATGGCCTCTCCCCCTTACACTCTCTCAGCAATCACGTGATGGCACAGCGGCGGCGTCCGACCATCCGTCCGTCCGTGCCCTGGAACGATGCCAGCTGTGGCCTCTCCCCCTCACACTCTCTCAGCAATCACGTGATAGCACAGCGGCGCATAGCATATCCAGAGATATCCAACCACCAAAGATCTCGAGTACATATCAGTACATTTCAGTGATCACAAGGCAGTTATCGTAGACGTCGACATAGCCAAGCATAAGGAATTCATGGGGCATTAAAGCAAAGACACAAAGAATTCATGAATAAACTGTCCACCGTTTACTTCAAACCACACTTTGTCAATCTTTGTCAAAAAAAATTGAAGGACACTTTGTAAATTCCAAAGTATGTTCGGCGAAAGCCTTGGCCCATTCCACTGGGAGTGTTATGCACAAAAAAAAAAAGACATGGCATAGTCAGTCGAATGGTCACATGCTCTCGCCGAACACACTTTGGAATTTACAAAGTGTCCTTCAATTTTCTTTATAACGTGCCCTTTTGATGGTATGTGCTATTGTCGTTGGTATTTTGATGTTTTCTTATAGCGTGAAAACAAGTGCACGTGTAATTTCATGAAAGATTTTGTTGAAATAAACTTCTCTTAAACAACCTTTCTTCTTGCAGTGTTCCGATTACCAAGCACGATCCATCATGAGTTCGTCCTAAGGAAATCGAGGCCACTCACGCTTTTTAAAGGGGCCCTGAAGCACTTTTTATCGAAGTGAAGAGAGAGAGAGAGAGAGAATTCACTTTATTTGCACCCGTCAAATAGATGACGGGGTAGAGGCTTTAGCCCGAACCCAGAATCATCCTCCCTAATCGTCGGCCGGGATGCCATGGGACGCGGCGGCGGAAGGGAGAGACCAATGACTTGTCGTTGAGCATCTTCTTCTCGGTTGAGTAGCAAGGACCCCCAGGATTCTCTACATCTATCTGGCTCATCATAGCTACGACAGGTCCAAACCATGTGGACTAAGTCCGCTATACCATCACAGTGCCTACACCGAGGGCTATACACCTCCGGATGCCATTTGCTCAGCAGTTGCGCGGGTTCGGAAATAGCCCCGTTTGCAGCTTCCTCCACATAACTTGCTCGCTTTTAGTTCGGGATCCCAGCGCTGTATCGACAACCCTCTTATCGAAGTGGAGAAATGCATTTGAAGGTAAGATAGGATATTTCAGAAATACTTTGCCGCGAAAAGTACTTCAGTGCGTTCGGCAGAAGCGGAGTTATTGGCAATAAAACAACCCTTCACGTTGCAGCCACTCTTTCTTCAGTGCCTTGCACTGCGAAGGCTACGGTAGAGCGGAGCGTGCCCACAACGCTACTCCTACTTAACGTGGCCATGACACGCAGTTCAAATTTGATTTTGAATATTAACGTGGACGTCACTATACTTCAGCGCCTACGACGCGCCAAATATAAGTCAAACGCGGTTGTCCTCAGCAAGCCGCAGTGCGCTTAGCCAGTGGACTCGTCTTAGCCCCCCGTGGTGGCCGCGGTAGCAGACCGCACCTACACGCAACCGTAGTGCGTATGCGCAGCGTTTGCTTTGTGCTCGACAGGGCAGGCTTGATTGCGTGCTCTCGCTCAAATGCTCGTCTGATCATGCTACGTGGTGCGGACCGGCTTTGTCCTGCACCAGCTTGACCAACTGATAGTAGCCACATCCAACTTGCGCATTTAGAAGCGCTATCAATAAGTCTGCCAAGGCGTCTAGCCAAAAGTGGCCAAGAGTGAGCGCGCCCTGGCAAGCGTGCGTGTGATTTTACCTAAGGTTTCGCGTGGTTCGAGGCTAGTTGAGCGTTCAAGACTAGTTGGAATTAGGGAGACCCGACGGATATACGACACCGATAAGCAGGGTGGTAAACGTTTATTTGCTGTGCGGGTGGTCGCGGCCGAGCGTGAGCAGATGATAGTCGGCTTGTTCCGGAAGTATACGCAATAATCGAAATGCGAAAGCACATTTTCGCTTACTTCATAATGTTTAATAAACTTCGTCAATAAATATACTCAGTAGCAGTAGGAAGAGGCGCACTGATCCAAACACCTTTCTTGATTGACGTTAGCTATTGGCTAATAGTATAGCCGCGTATGGGAATCTGCTATATTACGAAATAAAGCTTCCAGAAAAGAGTGAGGGGCAGGCTTCTGTTGAAAAGAGAGCGTTTGAGAGGAAGGTGACATCGCGCTTCGCTTGCGAGCTCTACGCGCCGTGCACGACTGCAAAACTTAGCTGAGATGTTCACAGCAGCGTATGCTATCCGCGGACTATGTCTTTTCACCAAGTCAGAGGGGTGGTTCAGGACCCCTTTAATGTTAACTACCCCAGGAAGCACAAGTTGGCTACTAGCAAGCTTGACACATATTGAGCAGGCTAGGAGCAGCTAGCGCTATGTCAAGCTATAGTTAAAACATCTTCAAGGTTGCTAGCACTGGATGTCTCTAAGCCATACGCACTGGCAATTGTGAAGACGTTTAATTAGAAAAATTATGTCAAACAATTTCGAAGCTTCGATAAATTGTGAAAACAATTACTTAGAAACAAATGACGAAATTTCGAAGGCATTGGCAGGGAGGATCCAGGGCAGCCTCAATGAATTGGAGGGGGTAGGGAGGGCGGCTCGCTAAAACACACACAGAGAGACAGAGAGCGCGAGAGGAAAGGCAGGGAGGTTAACCAGAGGAGAGTTTCCGGTTTGCTACCCTGCACTAGGGAGGGGGATTTAGGGGTTGGAAAGAGAGAAATGAGGG
>NC_051156.1:98545756-98668880 GCF_013339745.2 Dermacentor silvarum
GGATCGCTCACAATAACACGAGGGGGTCCATGACGCAGTATAACGCAGGACAGGAGGAAGATCGAAACATCAAGAGCCGTGGCCGTTGGCATCAGTGCGGCTTCAGCATAACGCGTCAGATGGTCGACGCAGATTAAAATCCAGCGGTTGTCGTTTGTCGGGTATGAGCTGAGAAGATCCACTACAACCATTTCGAAAGCAGATGATGGTGGCGCAACAGGGTGAAGGAGTCCAACCGGAGCACTATTAGGACACTTGAATTGCTGGCACTTGTTACAACTGGCCACATAATTTTCTATATCCCGTCGCCTACTACTCCAGTAGAATCGGCCCTAAATACGGTGGTATGTTCTGATGAAACCCAGGTGCCCAGCGGTCGAGTCGTCGTGCATAACACGGAGCAAGTGGGTTATCAAATTCTTAGGGACCACTAAGAGGAGGCGGCCACCATCAGCCGCATAATAGTTCTTGTAGAGCAAGCCATCTTGGCTGACAAATTCATTGTTACCTGTCGGCTGAGCAGCGGAGGCTAAGAGGGCATCCAGGCTGCGGTCGTCACGCTGCTCTTACCGGAAGGTGGCCAGGTCGGGAAAAAGAATGTCGTCGATGGTGGCCAGAAACTCATCAAAATTGTCGACGTCAGATGCACTTTTTGGTAGAGGAAGCCTTGAAAGACAGTCGGCGTCCGCATGATGTTGGCCACTCTTGTAACGGACTGCAAAGCCAAATTCCTGCAAATGTAGCGCCCATCGAGCAAGGCGACCAGACGGGTCGCGGAGACCAGCCAATCAGCATAGTGAATGGTGATCAGTTACGATCGTGAAGCGCCGCCCCGGCTTTTCTGACGAAGGTTCGTGGTTCGTGTAGGGCTGCCATGAGTAGCTGGAAGAAGGTGGCGGGTTGTCGCCGTCGGAAGCCATCTCTGGTGGCAGACCGGCAATTCGGAGACTTCAGCCACGCTCCAGGGATTGCGCTTCTGCGGGCGGTTCGTCGTCGTTCCTCGGAGGCGCCGTTGTCTGACCTCGCACCTCCACCAAAACTGTTACGATGGGGTGTGTTTATTTAAAGATGAATTGATGAAAAGGGGCCGCGGCCGACACCGAGCCGCTACAAAGACAAACGCACTTCGTTCTTCTCTTCTTCCGTCCTTGCCGTAGCTATTACGAAATAACACGAAATAATTATATTATTTCGTGTCCTTTTCTTTAGGATCGCTTTTGGATTATCCTACTGAACGCGGCCATTACCTAGGTCAATCAAGCTCGTGAACTCATGCCGAGGAGCGGATTGTCACAGCTGCTGAACGACTATGCGGCAGGCTTGGAGAAAGCACCTGGCAGCCTGTGCAGCCTGTAGTGATGCTTTCTAGTAGCAGGCTTGCCTTTAATGAAAAGGAGCATGACAAGCTCTTAATACACTGTCCATGCAGCGAGTGAAGAAACCATGCTAATTGGCATCGCTAGCATAACATCCCTATTTTTGAGACTCGGGCGCCCAGCTTCTGCAGAATGTGTCGCATGATTCAGGTCGTTTATATGAACCTGACGGAAGCGGGTCAAGTCGGCTTGTCGGGCTGGCATCGGCCTGTCAAGTTCAGGTAAGCGCTAGCCGGTCGCGCAGAACGAGCGTCGAGTCGGGCTGAGCCAGCCCGACAGCTTGGGATGATATGGTATATAGGTTGACCCGGCCCGACCCGTTTGCAGGCGCGCACATAAACGTGGGCGGGTCGGACCAGCCAGCGCCGAGTCTTGCTTCGCACTTCTGCGACGTAGCATTTCACGCACCGGCAGCGAGAATGGTATCAAGACAAGGCAAAGAGAAGCCCTTTTCAGCGCTCTGTTCACTCTTGTGTCCCCTCCGTTGTTTTAGCGCTGTTAATCAAAAGTTAGAGGACAAGCACTGTGCTCCGCAACCTCATTGCAACGATAAGAGTCGTGAAATGTAGCAGTTGCAAATGGCTGCGCGAAACGGAAGCCCTGGGGCGCTATAACGTAAAATAATTCCAAACGTTTTTGATTCCGATTTCTGCAGTCAGCCTCCCCGATTGGTCAAAACATTTTCGGGCCCCTCCCAACTTCGCCTGTATGTCACGCGACGTCACGAAAACCGCGATAGCTACCCATCGGATATAACGTGTACACACTGATTATGCGTGATTAAACAGCACAAAAAGAAAAATAATAATTCCTGATTCGACGCTTTTCCACCATTAGCCGTCTGCTATTGGTCCAATGTTTTCTGGCTACGCCCACTTCGCCTGTCTGTCATGCGACCTCACAAAACCGCGAAAACTCACCACGTCAAAGTGACGTGTACACGAAAAAAATGCATTAATATGCCGAACAAACTAAAGATTTTTCTGAATAGCTGACAGACTGCCCCGTTCCGAAAGGAATCGAAGACGGCTGCCCGCCGATCGCTCAGGCCCTCGCTACTCGCACCTGCCGGTGAGCATGTATTTATTTGAGCATGATAAACCTTTTTGCATGGCAGTAAAAAGTTATCGAGCCCTTTCGTCATGCATACCACATCGCTATGCCAACTCTTCATTGCTGAGGATCCGTTTTAGTAACATTGTTATCCTTCCATTGCACGCCGCCGCGATTTTCGACCAGCCACCGCAAGCTAAGTAAGGGGAAGCGGACCAATCGAGAAGCCGGCATCACCGTCTTCATGCGGTTATCTATTTTCACTATGCTGGCTCGGCCCCATCGAAACCCTCTCCACTAGAGCGTGCTCCTCGCCTCTAGTCAGCCAATTAGATAAGAAAAACCGCTGAGTGTAGACAATGTTATTGGTTTTGAAAGCGAACAAAGGTGACCTCCTATAAACTTGGGGAGTGTTTGATTGGGTTGTTCAGACAACGCTGCGGGTCACCACCCGATCTTTGCGTCGGTGGTTACGTAAATTTGACGTCAAGAGTCTGGAATCGAAAGAGTTTCTAATCATTTTATGTTATAGCGCCCCTGTTATAACGCGTTCATATCTCTGCTCGACGCTGCATGTCGCCGTTGTCGCAACCCGGCAGAAGCGAGTTCATGCAACCGTGGTCACGTCGGGCTCGCTCAGCCCGATTGCTGACTCGACCCGCTCGCGTGTTGGGGACATGCAGACGTGGTCATTGTGACACCGTCGGTGCTTTCGGTGTTGTTTACCGCACAACCATATTTTCCTTGCCATATCCTTGTTTTTGGGTATGTTCCACGCTTGAGGCTCTTCGTCATAATTTTCTTGTACAGCGCTCCCTACGTGCTGTCGACGCTGTTTTCACGCCCATAACGACGAATGAATGAATGAAAAACTTTATTTAGTGAGCTTTTCAGCGCATGCGCAGGATGGAAGTTGTTCCCACTTCACGGGAATCCCTATGCTGCTCTCGCCGCCTGGTACCTGGTTACGACGAAGTACGAAGTACACTACTGTAAACAACCACCTTGTCAAAAAGAACATCTGCGCGATGCACACAACGTTACCGTCGCCCGCTGCAGTACCGCCTGTCGTGACCTCCGAAATGCACGCTCAGACACCAGCGCTCTGTACATGTGAGCCGCAAGACCTCACACAAATTACCAAGCGCTATTGTTGCGCGTTAGCGCAGTAACGAGTCAGTCTCACATTTCTCCGGTAAAACGAGTGGGGATGGCAGGAAGAGATTTAGGCGCTCGTTTTGTTAGGCGCTCACTTTGCCTAAGTGAAACTTAGCGAAATGAGTGTCTATATACACCTTTTCGTCTGGCGAGGGGAATGGGCGCGCAGCGCGATCCTTTTCCTCTTTTACGGCTTGTGTGAGCCGGCGCGGCGCTGCTTCAACGTGTTGCCGTAGCATACTGCGGAACAATTTGGAGATTCTTCAACTCGTTCTCAGCGAAATTTACGTCATGTAAGTTCATACGAGGTCTTCGCAGAACCACTGTGTAGCCTTTCGGTGCAGTAGTATAGCTGCAGTATGCTGAAATTTCTCCTGGCTGCGCAAACATGCGAGTCCATCATTGGCCAATGTGTGCGAGCGTGTTGTGAACTATTGGGCCGTATCGGTTTTTTTTATTCAACGAAGAGCACCGGCGTCTCTGAATTTCCAGCGTGAATTGGAAAACCTTCTCCCTTTCTGATCGCTTGGCGTTAGAACTGAAACATAAGAGTGTTCTTGCACGGCTAGTCTAATGAAACCCTGAAACATCTAAGCGGCAATCGTTATATCTGCGTCAACCACAGGTACAATTCTCACGCATTTCAAGTCTAGTAGACCCGAAATCAATATGCTATGTCTACGTTAGCCTCCTGTATGACAAGTGTGATTCCCTGTGCAGGGTATGCAGTTATTACTCACAAAAACTATTTTATTCGTGCACGCAAACCTTGTCCAACAAATGAGGAGGGTAGTATCTACAAATAACAATTTGAACTCTTTTCACAGTAAACAGCACAATTTATTCCGTAGCAGAACGGTACCCACCCTGTTCGGATCATCTCGTCTTTCGTAACTACTCGCTACTGCTAAACCACAACCTAGAATTACAGTGACAATGCTGCAGTACGGTCACATTTCTGAAACAAATTTTCAGAAACACGTAAGTGATCTCCGAAGCTCATTGTATACAGGCTCGCGCACACGTCGCGCTGTATTCTCCGTCTGCCTCACCGCCGCAGAAATTCCGACCATGCCGATTAAATCACTTCATTAAGTCCCAGAGAAGCGTTTCCCATTCAGAAGACGCCACGTCATACTAGTTAGACAGCGCGAACGCAAAAACGACCATCAGAAACTGCCGCCTAGCGTATACCTGGCATACAACACGGACGCTTACCCAAGCCAGCATGCCGACTGCCAATAGACGGCGCCACTGCCTACGCAATATGGCGGCGCCCACGAATAAAGGTCCTAGGTGCATTTCGCCTGGGGGCTCTTTTCGCTGCACTTCGCGCGTTTTGCCCTCGTTGGAATACAGTGCCTGATGTACTGCAGCAACTTAGGGGTTCTGCCTCGACACCGTTGAATACCATGCATGCACTGTTAGATTAGTACGTTTGCGTGATCTTAGTAGTAGGCTATTAAAAATCCTGTTATCTCGTCGGGATATTCCTTTTTTTTATTGCGCAGTACAAAAAAAGTGCTCACTCGCACCACTCTGGGGTCGGAATTACGTTCAATATAGGCCAGTTGGCTGGGGCTTGGATTGTCTGCAGCGTGGCAAATATAATGGCTATGGTGGACAAAGCTTTCTTTCGCTTCGCTCTAAGGCAATGGGGAAGACGAGAACGAGGAGACAGACGGACGAAGACTTATATAATAACGTTTATGGCGACAACGATCGTCGTCTGCGTAACGAAATGCACGTTCGAAAGGGACGGACACGAAGCAAAGTCGGCTTCGAGTTCTTAACTTTCATAGCAGTAAAACGTCACACTGCGCCAGTGCCAGCATATTTTGAGGCTAGATTTCTCAAGCGAAGAAGTTCCGCGCAGCACGTAATGGCCTCCTCGCGGCATCTGAGGACGGCCACGGTCCCAGAAACGTCCATAAAGAGAGCAACGTGATTCCCCATTTCTCTAAGCTTGAAGAACACTTCTCGCCCTCTGCTGAGCATAAAAAGGAACAAGTCAACAGCGTATATGCGAGATGCCCTCATCCGCTTCAACACCACAAGCACACGATGACGATACAGCGTGGCCTATTTTATGTAGGATGTGCATAGTAAAGTCCACAGCTATAAGCGGCAGTCCATGAAACAACAAAGTTCAGAAGTTAGGCCACGCGAGAGCTCTATTGCATCGTATACGGCGCGACCTCGTGTATACGAGTCGAGTCAACACGCCAAAGGGAATGGATCACATCGGTGCGCCCTCGCGTACTCCCCATTACCTCTCGTTCCCATTGACGCTCACATACGGGCGCTCCGCTACATATATAGATTGGGTCGGCACGAGCCAAAGGATCCCCCAGCATCTGTGGGAACGACGGAGGTTAGCGGGCCGCCGGTTGGGGGCCAGCCAGCCAGCCAGTCAGCGGGCCAGCCGATCACAGCCAGAGGTAGGTGGGTGGGTGAAAGGGAGGGGGCAAGGGGGGCGAGGGGGGGGGGTTAATCTTTTCTAAGCCCTGACCGCGCGCGTGGCAACCCGCTTTCTGCTCCCGCGTCCGCATACTCCGCCGCCGCTGTTGTCCCAGCCCCGCGGGCCCCCAAAACTTTCGCTCTCACCAAACCTGCCTCCTTTTGTGATTGCCCGCCGCGCTCCTTTCTCTATCGTACCTCTTTTTCCGCTCGTATTCTGCCTTGTCCTTGCCTATTCAGGGACACGCGCTGGCACTGGGTCTGGCTTCGGCAGTTGCATTCAGCGCGGCCACGCGCCGTAGTGAAGATTATCAGAAGCCACGTCGGTAGCCTTCGTACGAGCGCAGAATATACTTCCTCCGGGACTAAAATTGAGCGACGGATATGATTAGAGGTTACGAGCGCGCACAAACGCGGCTTGCTTGTGTTCATAGATTTCTTTTCTTCATGTTTGTTTATACGCACACGTCTCTTAGAGGTAAAATGAAAACAACGTTCCGACAAGTGGACCAACAATCTTTCCGACGCGTCGCCTGTCGTATCAGACACCGCGTCATAGCACGTGTTGTCTCGTGGTGTATAGGGACCAGCAAGACTGTGAAACATGCCTGCCGTTGTATATCAGGCAGCCAATTAGACCCTCATCAGAGATTTACTAGACGGAACTGTACGCTGGCGTCTACAGGAGCGTCAAAGGTGGCCGTTCAGCCGGCACTTGAAAAGTGACCTCACAAGGATTTGCTTAAATTTTGTCTTTCTAAGTTCAAACAGCTTTGCGACTTTACACATTAATCATTTTCAACAAAATAGCGTTTTATATATGCAACAGCTCGAAAATAATATGCACGCGTGCAGGAAGTTGCTCTCTGAATATATTTTGAAAAAATATATATATTACCTTAAAGATGTCGAAACAAAGAGCAATATTCAATGCCCCAAGAACGCCCGAATTGGTCACAAACATGGATATTACAGAAATTTCTTTACCGCACAATATTCCCGTGGTAGTTGAGCGATCGTAGCTCCAGATTTCCCTCTAGTGACTTCTGCAGGAAACTCTACGGAGCCTACATTCTTTGTTTCGCTGCGTCCCTACAGAGCTGCATGGAACTTCGACGTGACACACGCCTCGGCACCCGAAGACACGCTCGTGCTCCACACGAGACCAACGCTGACTAGAACAGCGTGCGGCGATATTTCAGCTTAGGTATTACGGACAGCATGACATCGGGTGGGGAGAGGAGGGGGGAGCGTTGGGGGTTGCAGGAACAATCGACATGCACTTACACCCGTCGGGCTCCCCCTGCATTGTACGTGGGCCTCGCGTTGTTACGTACGCATGCAGCATACGGGCTGGGTGCCCAGCCTGCGTCTTCCGCCGTACGTGCTACACAATGTAGCCGCCGTATACCGTTGCTCTCGTACATACATGCGTACGACGCATTGCTGAGGTGTTGCGCATACAAGCGACTGACACGCAAGTCACGCCACATCGAAGGCACTGTTGCCGTTTTGTTTTCCGTGCCGGCCTCACTATTCTTGAATAGAAGAAAGCTTGTTGAGGTTTATACTGATATCGTTGATTGCTTATACAAGGTCGTATGAATTTAACAATCGAACGTTGCGGGAGAGCCGGCGACATACTCTAACTGTTGCGAACATTTGCAGTCCTTAATAACGAGAATGTTCCACGATAGAATGTGTTAGCGCGACTGTACGAGGACGTAGAAAGAAACAGACACACAGAGACAGCGCTGTCTCTGTGGGTCTGTTTCTTTCTACGTCCTCGTTCAGTCACGCTTAGACATTGTATCACGGATTCTAACCTACTAGCCCGCCAACGTGTCTTAAACGAGAATGTCCCAGCATACGAACTGCCAGGTGGATCTCTTGCTAACAGAAGGTTTGAGTATTAGGGAGTGAAATGGTCAAATGAGGTAACACACCGGCCATATCGGCTCAGTAAATAAGTTTGACAGCGAGAGAACCGAAATAACTAATCACAAGACACAGT
This sequence comes from Dermacentor silvarum, assembly GCF_013339745.2. NCBI lineage: Eukaryota > Metazoa > Arthropoda > Arachnida > Ixodida > Ixodidae > Dermacentor > Dermacentor silvarum. The sequence continues at coordinate 98,553,818 of NC_051156.1, forward strand.
AGACAACAGGGCCAGAGTTCAAAAGGCTCTTTGTTCGTAAGTGGTCTTTGCCATTGGCAGGCGGCCTCTTCCAATGATATGTCCAGCGTCGGGATTGGCTAGGATTTGCCCTTACGAACAATTCTAGCATAAGAACATTTTGTGAATGCGGGACCAGATGGCACGCACTAATATCTTGTTACGCAGTCACTTAGACGTCTAACTATAGGTTCTCACGTGCTCGGGCAATTATTATCAATATTATTTGATATGAAAACGCAATATACAATAGTCATAGGGGGAAACAAAGGAAGGAGCAGTCTGGAAACTGCCACTCGAAAGGGGAACAATGCAGATACTCTTCAAGCTGGATTAACACGACGGGAGGGATCACTTTATCAGTCTGCAGACGAGCGCGAGACCGCTCAGCAAAGAGAGAATTAGCAACACACGTTGAAACTAGATGCACAATGTTACCCACATAAGAAAATAACCGACGAACGATTTTGACAATCCGCAAAAGCACCACAGAAAGAAAGTCGCAGATAACGGCTAAGCAAATCTCTTGTTGTGGCTGTTGTTGTTGATTGGAATGGTGATAATGATGGTGCGGTGGTCGTATTGTGGGGGTAGAGTATACTGTAACAAGGAAAGTTACGGTATATGTCTCGCATATTGTGTTCAACATCAGCTACATACACCTTCGCTGCCCTTATTGTTCCACCATTCGGATGATGGTCATTTACTAAATAAACGGCGCTTATCCTTTAGCTAAAGGCCGAGTTTGCACTCGCGTGCTCACTCCCTCTCCTTTGCTCAGTCCTCAACGCATCTTCCTCTTTTAGAGTATTCAGGGCAAAATTTTCATGTCGTTCAGTTGGGGAAGGGGTGGGATCGATGCTGCCCCGTTGTCCAGCCTGAACCATGACCGAATGTATGCGAAAGAAACACTGCAAGAGACGTCGAAGCTTCCAGGTTCTCAGCACGTTTAGGAGACACCCCCCCCCAATGCGCACGGAGCTAAAATAAAGTACAGCTTGAACTAGAAAACGAATAAAAGTGCAACTTTGGGCTAATGCTGAGCGAACGAAAAAGAAAGAAACCACGATGCTCGTTTTCTGTCGTTTATTTTTTCTTTAAGATTTTTTTTTCGAGTACAACCGTAGTGGTGGACGATCTCTAGTCGACAACGGGTTACCCAGTAAATATCTGCTGGCACCGCAGCTGTTCAATTAAGCGGTTCGGTCGCGGCGGCATGTGGTCGGTACCGCAGCCAAGCTATGGAACGCGTAAACGCCGTCACGTGCAGCTGTCGCTGGGTAACCGAAGGCAACGGCTAGTGAACCCCATTATAGCGGTACGAAAGAAAGAGAAAGAAAACACAGCTACGTACACGATGGGAAAGAGAATGAGGAAGAGAAACGAAATAAACAAGAAGACAGAGAGGAGGCAGAGGAGCAGGCCTTCACGGGAAGTGAGTGCTAAAAGCAATTACAGTTTAGTAATTAGGCGCGGGATATATGCCTACTTTGTTATATCGGAGCGAGAGGGTAAAAAACAAGCGCACCAACGGTTGGGTCCAAGGAAAGAAGAATAGGAGCGCAAGCGTATCCCCGGCATTACGGCACACCGTCGGGGTGCCCTTATTAATCTCTATTTGTCCGACCGGCGTGGTGCCCGCTTGGCGAACGCACTCTCAATCTGCCTGCTCAAACAGCCTCGGGGTCCTTTCGCTTCCGTCCAGGGCGGCGGGGAGCGCGCAGGGGGACTGGGCGACGTGCCGACGACCGTTTTTCCCACAGGCACCGCGGTGTGTGTGTGTGTGTGTAGGCACTGCAGGACAAGCAGCAGGGCAGTCCCGCCGCCTGCACGCCGTTGCTGTAGCCGTAGGTACGGCACGTGATGCAATGTGCACAGCGTTCGGGACCCCGTGCTTCGAGCCGTGAGACAGCAGCCGCTCGCTATATAGTCTGTGGCGTGTCCGCTCGGGCGCCCGGCATAAGAGCGCTTCAACCGGCGCCCCGTGGCCGACCCCGTCGGCCAGCGCAGCGGTTCAGACAAAGCTATACGCACGTTGCATCATGTATAAGTATGAGGGCAACGCTTCCTTCTGATGCCTTTTTTTTACTGAGCTCAGGGTCGATTTGAACAGTGGAAAGAAATAGATAACTTCCTCCATGGCTAACCACTACACGTCCCTTCTTTTATGTGTGAGAATATTTTTTCTGGCTACCCTAACCCCACTTTGATCGTCTATCTGGCCTTTATACGATGACCCGGTTGATAATGGTCGTTAAGATAATGGTCTTTAAGATAATATAATTGAGAAGGTTTAGCCCCTACGATAAGGAATCGAACCCGGGCCTAGGACAAGGTAAGCGAGTACCTATCATCGGCGCCACGCCAACTGTTCAGAAGGGGCGCGGGGTAATATAGGTGTGACATTAGAGTTGAAGAGAACAGCTGCTATCGGGCTATCACGATTTCGACGCGCATGTGCAGCAGCGTGGAGAGTTGGGTATCCCGAGAAGCGCAGTGCGTTTGGCTGCACAAGCGACGAAGCCGAAAGGTCTGCTTTACCGGCTGTGATGGAAGTTCCGTAGAATATGTTAGCTGTCCGCATTCTCTCACATAGATAATCATTGCAGTTGATTCTGCTCAGCGTTTTTTGTGAATACGGGCCGTGATTGTTGGTGCCTTACCTGCTCGTTCCCCCACGGTTACTTTGTACGGCGTCTTCACTGCAGTACATTCCTCCATGCAGTAAAGTTGCGCTGCGTAGCAACGCTGATTGCACACCCTTTGATTTACTTAAAATAGAAGCATGCCTTTATTAAACGGTTTGAATGCGACGCGGGGGCTCAGTTGCTATGCCGTTATGCTGCTGAGCAAGAGGTCCTGGGTGCAATTCATATCCACGACTTCTACATTCCAATATGAGAGCGCAATCAAAAAGAAAAAAAAGAAAGAAAGAAAAGAAAAAGTAATTTCGTGTATTGCGCTTTTGGCGCACGTAAATGAACCCCAGGTGGTCAATATTATTCCGGAGCGCTCCACTATGGCGGCCTTCATAAAAAATGGACGACACCAACAAAGTTGATAAAAGGTAGCCAAATGCACAAAATAAACCACGTTTCTTTTACATATTTATAATAATAATTATAATAACGATGAATCAGTCATTTATTAACACCACGAGGTCTAAGTGCTGGCGCACGCATACATAAAAATAAATAAAAAAAAAACGGCAGGGGAATATCAGTAAAACAAAACAATGAATAAAAATAACAATCTTCAAAAGAAGAGTGTACATACAACAAGGCGCAAAATCAATACATAAGAGAAAGAGGACAAGGGCAGTTAAATAATCTTTGAAACTATGGCACAACAACGCAAAGCTCGAAAAACAAGAATGACAGCGAGTTGTGAAAAATATCAAGGTCATGAAAGTGGGCGTTATAAAGACTCTGTATTTTGTGGACGACGGAGTGTTGGTGGTAACCGACAGAAACATGGAAAAGTCTGTGTTCTCTGGTAATTTCGCGCGGAATACGAAACATGATACAACTGAGGAGTTTGGAGCACATGAGGATACTCTGAAGGAGTTTTAAAAGAAACAGAAGGTCAGCACGATTACGTCGGCAGCGAAGTGAGAGCAATGACAATAACCCAACAGTGATAGAGCATGGTCCAGCGGTGATGATATATGCTTATAAACGTTTTCTGGACCCGATCTATAATGTCACTGTTGAAAGCAGAGATGCTGTTCCAGACGACCAACGCGTATTCGAGTTGGGGAAGACAGATTGTAGTGTACAACTTGCGGAACGGTGTAGGAGAATTGAATTCGCTCGATAGTCTGCAAACAGAGCCAAGAGTGCGCATACCTGCACTGCAACGCGTTTAGTGTGAGCAGTGTGAGCTGAAAAGTGTAAGGTTGTATCAAAACGTACACCGAGACCTTTGATCTCACGCACCTTACGCAATGGTACAGAGTCTACAAATTGGAAAAAGAGATGCTTGCTGTTTTGCGGGTGAAAGTCGTGACTTTGGTGTTATTCAAGGGGCAGCATTCAAGGGGAGGTTATTATCTGTTCGCCATTCGGAAAAAGAAAACAGGCCAGACTGCAGGACGCGACAGTCATCAACAGTGTGACTTGCCTTAAAAATATTTACATGATCGGCATATAGAAGGAATGAAGAATGCCGAATGGCGAAAAGAATGTCATTAATAAAAATTAAAAAAAAGGAGTGGCCCCAATACTGATCCTTGAGGGACGCCGCTAGTTGCCACGTAAGAAGACGACGTTTGGCCATTGACGTTAGCATGACATGATAATCAAGAAGATAACTCCACAAGAGATTTACAGTTGCCGATTCAACACCAAAGTGTGTAAGCTTGATCGGAAGCAGTGAGTGGCTGACCACATCAAAAGCTTGTCACAATAAATGATGTCAACTTGCCCCCTTTGGAGTACCGGTGAGGAGATCTGTGTCATGAAACTTGCCAGATTTGTGATAGCGGAGCGGCCGGTGAAGAATTCATGCTGAATCGAGATCAATGCGTCCTTCACAGTAAAAGACAATATGTTGTGAAGAGCAAGCTCAAAAATCTTAGACGTACGTGGCACAGAGAAAAGAAATCGGACGATAATTTGAGACATCGGTTTTACAGCCAGACTTAAATACAGGAAAAACACGAGCAGTTTTCCACATGCGAGGGAAAGTGTAAGTATTTAGAGCTATTAAATGTACATGTCAATACTGGGGAAAATATACTGCCGTAAGCTTTAAAATTGCGGAGGGGATGTCATCAGGGCCGCAGGATAGGGAAGGCTTCAAGCGCTGAAGGCATTCGCTGATCAGCTTTTCATCAAACAACACAGGACTAGAGGTAAGAGCCGTTGTGTGCTGCTGACTGACAGCAGCGTTGAAACCTGAAGGTTTGTATAAGGAAGAGTCATCATCATCATCAGCCTATATTTATGTCTACTGCAGGACGAAGGCCTCTCCCTGCGATCTCCAATTACCCGTGTCGTGCACTAGCTGATTCCAACTTGCGCCTGCAAATTTCCTAACTTCATCACCCCACCAAGTTTTCTGCCGTCCTCGACTGCGCTTCCCTTCTCTTGGTATCCATTCTGTAACTCTAATGGTCCACCATTTATCCATCCTACAACTTACATGCCCTACCCAGCTCCATTTTCCCTCTTAATGTCAATTAAAATATTGGCTATCCCCGTTTGATCTCTGATCTACACCGCTCGCTTCCGGTACCTTAACGTTAGGCCTAACATTTTCATTCCATCGCTCTTTGTGCGGTCCTTAACTTGTTCTCAAGCTTCTTTTTTAACCTCCAAGTTTCTGCCCCGTATGTTCACGGCAGGGAGAGGCCTTCGTCCTGCAGTGGACATAAATATAGGCTGATGATGATGTTAGAAGCGGTAGAATGCAGTGATTGTACACTTTTTTTTTTCAACGACACTGGTAAGCTCCCAGTAAAGATTTGGCAATGCCTGCCGTATGCACTTCAACCCAATTTTATTCTTCTGTAAATTTCCTTCTCGTGATCGGGGTCCCCTGTGAGTAATTGTCCTAGATAAACGTAGTCATTTACAGACTCTAGAGGCAGAATGGCGACCCAGGAAGAGTAATGCATACTTTCAAAATTCCGCCGGCCGGTCGGAGGCGCTGTTCTCCAAGAACGCAATATATGAGTCATGATACCGCTTATAGAGACGTTTGCAGAGAGTTCGAAAAAGAAAAAAACGGAATCCTTCCCTCCACTCATTAGGCACAGGACTTCTGGATTTACGGTGCGCGCGATCTTTATACTTTAGGGCAGTTATAAGTTCAGATACGAGCCAGTTGGGATATTTAGTGCGTTTAGGACTGTACTGAGGAATGTATTTGCGCATACTTCAAAATAAGCTCCGTAAACTGGTCTATTTGATCAACATTGGTTCTGTGGTGGAGAAGAATTCATACAAGCCAACTTAATCGCCCCGCTTGAAATGCAAAGCGAGAAGATTCATTAATGCCAATGGAGGAGCTCTGCCTCAAGGCTGACACAGAGGCAGTTGCCTTGAGTGGAGGGTGAAACTTATCGGGACGCACAAGGGAAATGTCAAAACGGGAGACATCTACAACTTGAGCATTCGAGAGACAAAGGTGTAAAACGTTGCCCCAGGAATTGGCGATCAAGTTGTGCTGCTGAAGAGAACAGAAGGACAGAAAGTCTAACAACAGGCTGCATTCGTTCTCTATGTAATTATTATAATGAGAATATGTAAGCGTGTTCCAATCAATTCCTGGTCTGTTAAAATCACCAAGAAGAATTACTTTGTACTTACTATGGGAGGATATTACACTTTCAATGGAAGAGATGACCTCATCATACAAAACAGGGGAAATATTCGGCTGTACATAGAACGATCCAATCAACAATTTTTCACATCGGGCTAGGCTGACTTCTAGCCCCATATCTACTCCCGTATACACTTTCAATATCGATGCGCCGTACACATCTCAATGAATTGTCAACTGCAATCAGCATGCCACCACCTTTTTGTTGAGATCCACTGAAGTCCCGGTCACTGCGGAAGACGTTGTAGTGCGGTGGAAAGAAGTCTGAAGACGAAATGTCACCACACAGCCAAGTTTCAGAAATAACAAAAATAGGAAAAGAAGATGAGACTACATTGCAAAAAAATTCACGTGCTTTGGTGCGAAGTCCACCAGCGCTTTTGGTAAAAAATGTCCAAATTACACGCCACTTTGATCCTTGGGGGTTGTTATTTCAGTAGCATGAATCATGTCATCGTGTAGCACACCACGGAACGACTTGAACAAGCAACTTATTGGCCACATTGATGGGTCGTTCGGGCGCTTAAGGGCTTCTTCATCGACGGCTACATGAAAAGAAGAATACGATTGATATTTCGTTCTAAGTCGCCGGCAGGAGAGGGGAGAAATGTTCAAGGCCTTTAAGTGGTTGGTCAGATCGGAAGAGGTTGTTTCAGAGCTCAAATTAAACACAAAAATAGCCTTAGGTCGGTGCTGCCGTTGAGCTACAGATAAGGTCGAAGTCTTTCGTGCTCCAACCGAGGCAAGACTTGTTTTTTTTTTTTGTAGTCTCGGGTGCTTTTACAGTGGACGAAGCGAAATCACGTGGGGAAACAGCATCTCGTCGTTCAGCAGTGCGTTGTAACACAGTTACATTAGCTCGCGTTGAGGCAGGAGTAGAAGTAGTAAGGGTGGATGACTTTCCGGAGTCGGCAGGTTTCTTCACAGGCATGGCAGTTGCACGTCGCGACAGCTCGTCGCGCAGGCAACGCACCTCCGCTCGAAGGGAGACGACGACTTGGGTCTGTTGCTAATAATAATAATAATAATAATAATAATAATAATAATAATAATAATAATAATAATAATAATAATAATAATAATAATAATAATAATAATAATATCTTTATTTACATCATAATATGATGGGGGAGAAAAAGCTTGACTAGCTCCGGCCTCCCCAAGTAGGAAGTACATTTTCCCTACAAATATATAAAATAGCATACAGCAAAGCACACCGTGTGTTTAACAGAAATTCAACAAGCCTGATATTACAGAGAAAACTCAATGAGGCCCAATTAACAAATGTTGACGAACAGGTGTAAATAAAATAAAAGCCCCGCAAGTTTTTTTGTTTTTTTTTTCTAGTTCTTCGTAGACATAGCTCATTTGTAGCCCAATAATGTAATACAGCCGGGACCGTTCGTTTCATAGTTTGGAATCGCTAATTGGTTTTACAAAATGGAACACGGACAGCTTCCTCCCCCCCCCCCCCCCCCCCCCCCCTTCGCCGCGCCAGCCCCATCCGCTGCGCAGCACGAGGTGGCGGGACTGAATCCCGGCTACGATGGCCGCATTTCAATAAGGGCGAAGTGCAAAAACACCCGTGTACTGTGCATTGGGTGCACGTTAAAGAACCCCAGGTGGTCGAAATTAATGCACACTTCCCCACTACGGCGTGCCTGATAATCATATCGTGGTTTTCACGCGTAAAATTACATAATTTAATTAATGGCCCGTAGCAATCTCCCCCTGAACTTTCCTTGCTGTGCGTTTTCAAGACTCGGCCACGGTTGCTGCCAGATGCATAGGTCGTCGCGTGACCCGCAGTCTATCACCACCGATGCAACATCTTTAAGTGGCGCCAGCTCCTGATCCGAAATCCCGATCGGCGATCGGTGGCTTGCTAGGCGGTCGCGACAAGGCATATAGTAACGGACGTAATTACTATCCTGACGTGTAAACAAGGTTGGGGCACAATAATGCGAATTTATTCCCTTCTGATTCTATTCGAGTCTCCTGCCGTCAAATTTACGTAACCGCCAACGCAAGCCTGGGCGGTGACCCGGAAGGTTGTTTCAATAGCCCAATCAAACGCTATCATTGCTTATACATGAGGGGACTGTTGTTTAATTTCAAAGCGTATAGCATTGCCGACCGCGACAGGCTTTCTTTATCTAATTGGCAGACGAGAGGAGAGGAGCGCGTAGAAGAGGAGAAGGTTCCGGTGGGACCGGGTTAGCGCAGTGAAAGTAGATAACCGGGTGAGGGAAGCGGCGCCGGCGTCTCCGACTGGTCGGACACGCCTTGCTTAGCTCGTCAACAATTACGGATGCGAGCGATGAGGCGTTAAAATGTTGCCAGAACAAATGCTCCATGAAGAAGATTTGGCAGAGCTCCGTCGTATATGTGCCAAAAGGGCTCCACAGCGTTATACTGCCGCGCATTTTAAAAAATTCTTATACGAAAAGAAATCTAGAGCGGAATTAATTAAGCTGGGCTGTTCGGACGAAATTTCTGAGCCATAAAAACTTCCTACGCTAAGATGAGGGTGACACCGAAATGGCCGAGTATTTAACCTACGGTGTTGTAGGAGAGCGAGGAAGGAGCAAAGCTCGAATTAAACGACAAGAAATGAATGAAGCGCGATCAACCGACAGCATCATCGTACATCATGCATCTATAGTTGAGACTGTATCCTTACGGCAGATCACTACACACCCCAATTTGACAGCTTCCTTTTCCGGGCGTCTCCAACAACACCGACAAGCATAAGCACGCTCGCCAGTTACCCGCTCCCCCGTCAAAGAATGGCAGTGAAATTGTCACGCATTCTTATCACATTCCTGGGGCGGTATCCCGTAAGAGTCTACCTAGTGGACCGTCCATTTCGGCTGTCGCTGATTGGCTGCTGCTTGACGTGCAGGAAGGAGACTGGCTGGCACCACCTTCCTGCACGTCAAGCAGCAGCCAATCAGTGACAGCCGAAATGTACAGTCCACTAGGTAGACTCTTACAGAATACCGCCCCTGGACTGAGACACGGGACTGATCGACACATGGTGGCATACTTGGCGCAGAAAAAGGCGCTCAGGTGGAGCAATTGCCGGCCAGGTCTGCCAGGCTAACCTCGCCTGTAGCAACATCATCATCATCATCATCATCATCATCATCATCATCATCACCACCACCACCACCATATTACAAAGCGACTGAATGTCTTTATTCTGATACTAATTACAGAAAGGAAAAAAAAGAAAGCTGCATGATATATACTTCATATGGCCTCAAGACAAGGTGACCCGCACCCGTATGTTCATCGTTATTGTATGGGAGCGCATTTCACACGGTTGAAGGCGCGGTTCTAATGCCGCGTGTAGGCATTATAACCGCGTCTAAGCGGCCGGTCGACATCGTCGACCAGCCCCTTAGACCAGCCCGTCTAGGGGCTGGTCGACGATGTCGTTGAGCGCCACTCGATCGCGCAACGCGCGCTCCCTTCGCATAGGATCGCTGTCGAGGTCACGGAGAGCTATTAAAGAGATCCTAAAAGAGAAATGCAGAAGGAAGCCGTGGCTACCGACACTCCCAAATTATCACAGGAAACTTAACAACGTAGCATCCGCGCGTGCAAGTTTCGCTGCCTATCACACTTTGACTGGTGTAGTATTAGCCGTTCGTAAATGAAATCAGCCACAGAAGGCACAGATTGGCGCAGAAGGGCGGTGGTCATGGCGCAATATAATCACAAGGTGATCACAAGAGAGAGAGAGAGAGCAAGGAGAGGAAAGGCAGGGAGGTCAACCAGAAGAGCATCCGGTTTGCTACCCTGCACTAGGGGTAAGGGAAAGGGGGAATAGAAAGAGAAAAATGGGGAGAGAATGAGCACTGAGTACACGTGGGACAATGTACAGGGACACTATAGGCGGTCTCTTAAACCGGTGCACTTCAAATACGGTACTAATGCACGCAACGCTTTTTGTGCCAGTGACGGGTGTAGCCACGGTCCCAGTATCTTTGACTCAGAGAACGGTCTCGAGTCCAGCCGGTTTAAAGTTGTCCTGAGAGAGAGGCGTTGTAGGTCGTAGCGAGGACAGGTACACAATAGGTGCTCGATGGTTTCCTCGCACATACAGTAGTCGCACATCGGGCTCTCGGCCATTCCCATACGATGTGAGTAAGCGTTCGTGAACGCCACTCCCAGCCACAAGCGGCACAGCAAGGTTGCTTCGCCGCGGGAAAGGCTAGATGGCAGTTGTAGACGTAGCAAGGGGTCCAACTTATACAATCGGCAATTGAAGGCACTTGAATTCCATAAAGCTTGTGACGCTTTGCGTGCAAGCAGACGAAGTTCCCTGGCAGTGTCCGCCCTCGCCAAAGGTATTGTACGCGTCTGGGTGTCTTCGTGGGCAGATCGGGCAGACCTGTCAGCAATGTCGTTGCCGATGATGCCACAGTGAGCAGGAATCCACTGGAAGACTATGCTGTGCCCTGTTTCCAGAGCATGGTGATGTACTTCCCTGATGTCGGATATTATCTGCTTGTAAGTTCTGTGATGTAAGGCTGACTTGATAGTGTGAAGGGCTGCCTTAGAGTCACAGAATCTGACCCATTTGACATAGGTCACAGCTGCATGGAGGGCTGCAAGTTCTGCCGACGTAGATGTAGTTATATGTGACAATTTGAATTTGGCTGCAACTTGCTTGGCTGGAACGACGAATGCGGCAGTTGAGCTGGTAGATGAGGTCGAACCGTCGGTATATATATATATATATATATATATATATATATATATATATTGTAGTGATGATATGTCATGATATGGTCATGATATGTCTGGTGCATTAATAGGAGCGTCAGTTGCTTCAGAGCCAGCGATGGATAATTGGCCTTCTTGGTGATTCCGGGAATTCACTCGAGGCTGTCTCAGGTACCATAGGGGAGATGAAGGCTTCTACGCCGGTGTAAAAGATGACGGTATACACTCTTGATGGGCGCTAATCACTTTTGAAAAGGTCGCTTGAGGTCTCTCCGCTGGCAGGGAAGCTAAGTGATGGTCGGGGATCCTTGACAGAAGACGAATGTGCGCTCTGAGGAAGTCGGCAGCTACGTGTGTCTGGATCGTATGGTCTCTCGTGATGGCTATTGTTGCTGTTGTTGAGGTGCACCGAGGAGCCCTAAACACGTGCGTAGGGCTTGACCTTGTATGCTCTCCAGAGCGCGAATGTTTGTCTTGCAGGTATTTGACAAAACTGGCAGACTGTAACGAAGGAGACCCAGGAACAGCACCCTGTACAGCTGCAGCATAGAATGAACTGGTGCACCCCAGTTTTTCCCGCAGAGAAATTTAAATACCTGAGCAATAGCAAATAACTTCTTCTTTAGGTAGACGCAGTGAGGGGTCCACGAGAGGTTTCGGTCGATGATGACACCCAGAAAGCGATGCGTCTTAACATAGGACACAGCTTGACCGTTGATTGAAACGGGATACAGTGACATTTGTTTGCGCGTAAAGCCAACCAATGCGCACTTTTCTGTAGACACATTGAGGCCTTGTTCTCGTAGATAAGACGCCGTCATGGTTGCAGCCCGCTGAAGCCTGGCCCGCACCTGAGGCCGAGTCACTGCAGAGGCCCAGATGCAAATGTCGTCGGCGTATATGGAGACATGAACTGTCCGCGGTAAATACTCCACAAGTCCTACCAAGACGAGGTTGAACAATATAGGGCTCAGCACTCCACCCTGCGGCACACCACGGCAGATGTAATGTTCCGAAGTGTGTAAGAAAAAGCACCTCTCGGTCAAATAGTCCCGAATGCATTGATACATCCGGCCACCAACTCCCACAGCCTCAAGTGAGTTCAGTATGGCCTCATGGGCGACGTTGTCGTATGCTCCTTTGACATCGAGAAAAAGTGCTACTGGTAGGCGCTTGAGGATTTTCTGTTCTTGGACCCAGGTAACGAGGTCAATAACATTGTCGATGGACGAGCGACCTCGACGAAAGCCTGCCATGGCATCCGGATAGATGTTGAATCGCTCGAGGTACCATTCCAAGCGAGCAAGAATCATTCTTTCCATCACTTTGCCGACGCAGCTCGAAAGCGCAATCGGACGATATGATGATAAATCAAGCGGAGACTTTCCAGGTTTCAGAATGGGGATCAAGCGGCTCGATTTCCATTGTTTAGGAACAACGCCGTTTTGCCAAGACTCATTGTAGTAGTTGAGCAGCTCACTACGTGCGTCGTGTCCAAGGTGGCATAGGGCAGCGTACGTGATGCCATCTGGTCCTGGTGACGAAGAACGCCTGCAGGTCGCTAACGCAGCGTAGAGCTCTTCAGGTGAAAATGGCACGTTCATTTCTGGTACACGTGCCTCAGGGACGCCATTCAGTGCCGCGTCAGTGGGGATGATCACGGATCCAGCAACCCGCACACAGAACTCTTCAGCCACTTCAAACTGTGAGCGGTGTTTGTAGAGGGCCAGAGCAGCAAAGGGCTTCCTTTGATGCGGGCATGAGCGAAGACCCCTAACCGTTCTCCATATGTGTGAGAGCGATCTTCGGGGATCAAGCGTCTGACAGAAAGATTTCCATCGCTTGTCTTCCAATTTATCCATACGACGCCGAACTTTCTTTTGTATGCGTCGTGAAGCCCTCAGGTCTAGAACAGATTTCGTGCGCCGATACCTTCTTTCCGCCTGTCGGCGTTCCGCACGCAGCCTCTCCAGTTCTGTGTCGAAGTGTGTTCTCCTTGCTGACCTTGTGAGCGAGCACATGAATGCCTTCATTGAGTCCGCGATATCGTCTTCTATATTGTGTGAAAGGCCTTCCCGACATGCGTCATCCATATGCTCCTTAAACCTTGACCACTCAACTGTACGCAAGACTGTAGAGGAGCATTGCCCAACTCCACTAATCTTGATGTATATTCGAATATGGTCGCTTCCATGTGTCTCTATGTCAGTAAACCATTGGACGCTCGAGGCGAAGCCGAAGGTGATCACAAATTTACTACCTGCAGAAGGGTATGCAAAGATCGAATGAGGTGCCACGGTAAGGCATCGCTTTGACAATAGTGTTGTAAGTGTAGATTACCAAGTAAAGAACTTCTTGCTGTGAATACTCGCTCGCTCGCTCACTCACTCACTCACTCACTCACTCACTCACTCACTCACTCACTCACTCACTCACTCACTCACTCACTCACTCACTCACTCACTCACTCACTCACTCACTCACTCACTCACTCACTCACTCACTCACTCACTCACTCACTCACTCACTCACTCACTCACTCACTCACTCACTCACTCACTCACTCACTCACCGAGTCGCGCGCCTCTGTCGATGTGGTCTTTTCTGTAAGACTCGCCTGTCGTGAAACAGAGCCAACTTTTAAACTCCTAAGCAAAAGGAACCGAACGAGACAGATCGATGTTGACTTTCGTAGCGAATATGAAGCTACATATACATTGAAAACTACATATGTGTTGAAACACAAAAAACAACAACAACAATGATGCAATTAGTAATGTAAAATCACCAGGAGGTGTCTGTGAGTACGGTTGCGCCGAGATTTACGCCAGGCAAACCACTGCTCTCTGGGTAGATGACGGCCAGGACAGCGGGAGAAGTGGTTCGAGGAACTCGTCATTCTGTAACATTTTGATCTGAGGTACTCGGTGAATCTTCGATCTTTATGCTTGAACCAGCACTATGCGTGTCTTATCCTCACTATTGCTAGCCAATTTTACGCGTTGTTGCAAGCATAAAAATAATTACGATAACGAAATTGTAATAATCAGTGGTATTAGTTTAATTTACCACAGTATACGGAACAGCTGAGCTTATCTCTCTTTATACCTTCTTCATTCACAGTCTAACTGATCAGATTCTCTACAGTGAGGGGCGTTGTATAAGCTTCAGCATAAACCAGGCTGATAGCATTTATGTAGGCGCGTAGCGGATCTGTATGTATGTATGTATGTATGTATGTATGTATGTATGTATGTATGTATGTATGTATGTATGTATGTATGTATGTATGTATGTATGTATGTATGTATGTATGTATGTATGTATGTATGTATGTATGTATGTATGTATGTATGTATGTATGTATGTATGTATGTATGTATGTACAGTGGTCAGCGATTCTAAAGCGATACGCGGAGCGCGTGGCTGGTGGCACTTGTGGAGAAAGAAAAGTAAAAAATGGAGAAGCCGTTTTGAAGCCATGGAGATAATGGAGAACTGGCACGTCAGCGAAGAACAAATGGGCACATTTCGAACCTTGCGCTGCTCCGTGACATTCCTGACGGCTGCTGACGCACCAGAAGTGTAGCGGAGGAACCATTTGGTACGCGCTTACGTGGTCCGTTAACTTTTGCTGTCGACTGTACGTTCGTATGCATATATGTACGCTCATTCTAGAAAAATAGTTTGTAGACCAGTTTGCAGACCGCTAAAAATAATTCGTTTTTCTTCGCAGCCTAGGTACACGTGCTGAAGTCAACCAACGTGCATACGGATGTTCGACCATTGAAATGCGTTCAAGCATTTACACGTTGCGAAGCAGTGCTAATAGGAATCTCTAAACTTTGGCTTGCGAGTGAACTTATGTATGTATGCGCCTACGTGCTTACGAATCATGTATGCACGCCCTTATAAACGTTAACACGAACTACTAACGCGCCAACAACCGCGTTCGCATGCGTGCCCATGGTCAAACAATAAGTAGATTAATGAATACCTTCAGTTGGGGCAGAGCACGTTTGACAGGCCGTGAAATTATGGAACGCAAACGGCGGCACGGGTATGCTCCATCTCCTGCCCGACGCCCCCGTATATTCGCCCCGCGTTGTCCAACTGGCACCGCCAGGTCATACTCGCCGGTCGAGACCCAGCGGGTGGCGAACAGCTGGCAGCAGCGGAGCGGGGAGATGCTGGGGTTCAAACCGCCTGCCCCCCTCCCCCTTCAGCACCGTTAGTCCCCCTCCTTTACCGTTCTTTCACGATTGAGGAGAGGAGGACGGGACGGCGCGACGCTATCGACGGCAACGACGCCTGGCGGGCGCTTGGCGGCGCCGCGCCGCCCTTTTTCGAAAAAGAGCCGCCGGCCGCTCGCCGCGTTCACTCACGCGCGTCAGCCGCAACGGGCCGCCGCTTGCAGCGCCTGTGCTGCCGACCGCGAGGGTTCAAACACCGACGAACAGCGGTTTCGACGCGAGGTGCTCGAAATTTTCGAACTCCCTAAGAAGACGAATTCGTGAAGACGGAAGACGGGCGCTGGGAGACTGCGAACGCCTACAACAACAGACGACGCAGTTCTAAACGAAATAGCATTGGCCACGAGGACAGTTTTCTGTCGAGTTAGTTCCTGTGCGTGCGACAGAGAACAGGTCGAAGTGCTGATACTTTATCGAGCGCGATACCTCGTGGCAGGCGTTAGGGGTGTCGAACCGACAACTACTCTAGTAGAAGACAAAACTAGTTCGAGTGCTATTTCGCGCAGCTGGAAAGCAGACGACCGACGACGCACTTTCGACACTGCGAAGCGAAACGAAGAACAAGAAACATGCCGAGGGGCTTCCTTCTACAGCGCTACACTCGCCACAACTCGGACGGCGAGGACAACCGCTCGGACTCGTCCTCTTCCGCGGACGACCACGAGGACGCCGTCCGATTCGCCTCCTCCCCACCGGCAGCCGTCGTCAAGAGCTGCGAGTCGCTCCTGCTCCGCGCAAGCGCTCTTCTGCAGCCGGACCACGGGTCTCCGCCGCCGTCTTCCCAGGAAGCGGCCAAGAGAAAGAAACTCTCTCCCGCGGGGCCGCCGCCCCTCTTACACGGAAGCCCTCCACGGAAGAGCGCCAGCGTAGGCGCTCCGCACAAGAGCTCCTCCAATGCGTCTCCTTCCCCGCACAACAACCGAGCCGGCGGAGGGAGCACCGGCGGTGGGACGGCGAGCCCCAACGGCGCCGCCAAGTCGGCCGTGCGCCGTCTACTCTTCGACGACGACACCCTGTCTCCGGTGTCGGGCACCTTCATTCGGCCCTACAGCGACGAGGACGACCTGGAGCTGGACGAGGACCTCGACTACGACATTCCGGCCGCGCTGAATCCCGTCGTGGTGAGCGAGGAAGCGCGCGCCGAGCTGGCCAAGATCGAGAACAAGATCGGCGCCTACGTGTGCCGCCTGTGTCGCCAGCGCTTCGGCGACGCGTTCGGGCTCGCCCAGCACCGGTGCTCGCGCATCGTGCACCTCGAGTACCGGTGTCCCGACTGCGCCAAGCTGTTCAACTGCCCGGCCAACCTGGCTTCGCACCGCCGATGGCACCGGCCCAGGAACGAGTCGGGTGGCAGTGCGTCGCCCTCGGCTGACTGCAAGCAGCAGCAGGGCTCGTCCACGTCCGACGAAGAGGCGGCCGGGCCGTACGCGTGCCCTGTCTGTCCCAAGAGGTTCCGCAGGCTCGCCTACCTCCGCAAGCACGCCAACGTTCACGCCCAGGCGGAGGCCACGTGAGAGTGTGGGGCGACTTTCTCACGGTGAGTGAGTCACGACGTCTATTTTGTTTGAGTCATTTTCGCTGCGCTACTTCTTCCGAGCACACGTAGTTTATATCATTTTTCATTTTTGATGTAGTACGTGCCAGGGCACACGTATTCACAAAAGGTTCTTGCGTTAGAATTGTTTAGTATGAGAAAATTCCAGCCAATTTTGATGCTGATCATATCGTTAGCGCAGATGGCCTGTCAGTGGCAAAGAACCCTACAAGCGAAACACTGAGGCACGTGTTCACAATAAAGCTCTTACGCTAAAACTGTTATTAGGAACAAATTCCAGCCATTCTCGATGTTGAACATTTAATTGGCGAATGTGACCTACCAATCGTAGAGCGCACTTTGGAGCTAAAGGCTTTGTGAATTCGGCCTGTTCTTTCCCGTAATGTCAATCCCGTCCATGGCGTTTATTCCCATAGGCGCTGTCTTTCTGTTCCGGAAGTGCTCATCGTGTGGCAGAAATGACCGGTGCTTCATTGAAGTGGCAGGGTAAACATTGCGATAAGAAACGCCGTAGTAGATGGTGGCATAAAATACAGAAGACAAGAAATAAATACATAACAGGGAAAAGAGGGCTGATGCGTGTGTTGCCTGTGCAAAACACTCGGAGACGCTTTATCTTGCCGTAAACTTGGTTGAATGACCACGTTTCTGCTGCTCCCGTTGGATATGTGTAAAGGAACAAAGGAAAAGAAAAAGAGAAGGCTAATCCAAGAGGATTGCCATTACAAGTACCTGCGTAGTAAACATAGAGGGGGAGGAAAATACGTGGCATGTCCCTTCAGCCATAACATGCCTCGTTATAAGCTGCGTGAAATAAAGGACAACAAGGGAGAAAAAACGAATATCGTGCGGCAGGGTTGTGTTAATCGCGGAGAAGCGCCATTACGTTGTTGCATAATTATCGGCCGTTTACGGGCCTGCAACCCGCTGCGTTTGCTCAGTCAGCTAAGGCGTTGCGCTGCTGAGCACGAGATCGCGGGATTGAATCCCGGCCGCGGCGGCTGCATTTCGATGGAGGCGAAATGGGAAAAGCGCCCGTGTGCTTGCGTTGTAGTGCACGTTAAAGAACCCCAGGCGGTCAAAATTAATCCGGAGCCCTCCACTACCGCGTGCCTCATAATCAGAATTGGTTTTGGCACGTAAAACCCCAGGAAGAAGTTTACGGGCCTGTTGCCTAAACATGGGAAAGAGCAGCGTGCCAAAACTTGGTGTTATAACGATGAGGCCTAGACATTTATGCAAGGATGCGGCAGCGTTGGAACGCGTAGCTTTTGTGTATTGAAGCTTGTGCTCCTAATATTAAAATCAAGAGCGCGTTATAAGCGTTCGACCCGGCGTGGTGCTCCATCTTTTTTTCAGGTCAGCTGGAACTCTCTCCTTTTAATGCTATCGTTATCGCTAACAAATAAAAAAAAGATTAGTACCTACAACGTTGTTTAGATACAGTCGGTGTCAAAAATTTACGGACCGTGCTATCCGATCAAACACTTTCTTTATAAGCATTGTTTTATCGTAGTCAATAAAACTGCAACACGCAACATTTTTCGAGCGTACCAGTACGCACAGCCTCGAATACCAGGCAGTGTGCTCAGGCTGCGGAAATATTTAAGCGCCTTCTTATACACCGCTGACCGTAAGCGATAGAGAGATAAGAAAGGCAGGGAGGGAGGTTAACCATAGTCGCACCTTGTTGGCTATCTCACACGCGGGGAAAGGGAAAGATATGAAGGACGAAAGAGAGTGACTGAGCCGCTATCGTCGCAGCCGCAGATGAATGTTCAGTCACGTATATGCGTAGTACAGTCCAGTCCAGTCCAGTCCAGTTTTGTTCAAGAAGCCCGTTCACGCTTCGGTGATCTTTTACAAATTGGAGTTATTCGGCCAAGGTCTCAGGATCTTTGCTTCCGAGAATGGTCTGTCATCTAAGCGGCTGAGACCAGTGTCTCGCTGAGAGCCGAAGGATAGAGAGTTGCGCAGGATGTGCTTCAAAATTTCATAACATACGCAAGAGTTGCCTGCAGCGCTGTTGGCCATTCCGATGAGGAGTGAATAAGCGTTCGTGGTTTGCGAAGTTTTGACGCCGACTGTATACATTGTGAACCCTTACTCTTGAGGTAAACTGCGTAGCGAAACATGCGAAAAAGCCCAGGATATCCATTGTACGACTTGCACAAAAAATGGGTCAGACGATGGAGACAGACATAAAATTATAGGACTCTGTTGTGGCCCGGTTTTCTTTCTTCGTTGTGACGTTTCAAAATAAAGAAGGCAAGAAGTACTGCGAAGGCTTTAAGCTATATCGTGTCGCTCGAAGTTCTACGCTGTCTTATCGCGCGATGTCAAGGTGGTCGTACCCAAAGCAACGAGTGAAAATTACATGTGTAGGTTGTGCAAAGATAACACATGTCCAAAACACCAAGCTGACCTCGCCCGCAAAAGCCGGCTCGCGACAGCGTTTTGCGTATATCACCTGCTGCACACCTGGGATGCTGAATTAGAGCAGGCAAGAAGACACTTGGGCGTGAGTTTATTTGCTCGTGTTCATTGCCTTACTCATGCAGAGAATTGCATGTGAAGGAATCAATCATTCACTCAACCAAGTCTTTATTCAAATCAAATCTGTTCCTTCATAGACCTTTCCATTGGTGAAGGAGGGCACCTCCTCTCTAGACTGTTGCGCGTAAATACAAATGCAATGCACGCGCTGCAGTTCTTGCAGTGCTTTTGAGGTGGGTTCACGCGTGTACGCAAATGTCCAGAGGGCATTATGGTGACAGCCACGGAGCTCTCGTTATCTATACACTGTAACCTAATTGCGCAATCCACAACAATAGCGATGTTACGGTACATTAGGCTTTACGATGAGGTTATGTTCGAAAAAAATAAACAAAACACGTTATTCGTGCACGTTGTCCTATTACAAAGTATTTCATTTGCAGAACCTGTATTTCAAGGAGCAGAAAGAAAGTTGTACTACATACTGCTACCATCATATTTGGGAAACTTTAGCTCCCTCGCGACTATTTTAGACAAATCTACCGTGATCGCCACTTAATGCCTGAAAGACCGACGCGTTTTATGGGACGTTCACTTTAACCTGCGGTTGTGTTTACGCCATGCAGACAGGACCTTACAGTAATTATTCGCTACAGGAGTGAATGACGGCAGTGCCATGACCGTGCACAGCGCCTTGTGGGAATGTCATGCATGCTCTTCTTCTGCTTCGTCGCTTTTTTTTTTACCGGATTTGAACATTTAGTAAATACGAGAGACCTTTAGAGGGATCAACAAACTCAAGATGTCTAGGAACCATCACCCATTTATACCAAGTATACTTGCACAATGTGACAGAGAAATTACCTTACTGCTGCGTACGATAGTTACCGTTCTGGGCAGTGGTATTGTCATTACATTTTCAAAGCACACTTTGTTGTTTTGTATGCCTTTTTTGTGTGTTTAACTTTTCCGGTCAGCGAAACAAACTTAATAGTTCGCAGTCTGAGCTGCGTCCTTGTTTTCATCCTGTGTCGCGTCTCCAAGCGTTTTTGTTTGGTTTGGTTTTTCCTCGTTATTACAGCTATATAAAATAGATGTTAGCCAGCAAGGCATGGTCCTAGCTAGCAGTGCTATCTAGTTATGCAATTAATTGGTATAGAAAGCTACACTAGAAAAATCATGCCCATTCTGCTTCCGCATTAAGCAGCGCACATTGATATCAACATCCCTTTGTATACACGTATACCATACTGCTTTGTGCATCATGGTGGTGGCTTTCTTGTGGCACTTGTTTTTCATACCCTGACGCTGAGGCTACCGCACCATTACCTGGAGCATTTGTACATTAGTTAAGGCACTCCGTTACTAACCTGTAGACCATGGGCTCGTTTCCTAGAAGCTGTGGCGGTATTATACGAACGGGCTGGAATACGAAAACATGCTTTCGCTCAGGTAAAGTTACCCCAAGAGTTCGAAATTATTCCGGCCATCCTTTATAACTCAGATATAAAATAGTAATTAGGGTGAGTTGGTCGAGGCTCATGACTGAAAGCCATCGCCAAGGCACGAACTGCGCGAACGCAACGCATTAGGGTAAATGAGAGAATTACAGTCACAAGCGCTGACTACCCACTAGTGCTTCCTAAACCCCTGGCTTATTCTGTTCTTATATACGTTTCCTGTCAGATGAAAATTCAGTTGGTGGTGAGCGCTTGTATCTGTAGTTCTGTCATTTAAGCGCATAACTTTTTTTTTGCCCGCACGTGCCTTCACGATGATTTTTTATCATACACGAACCTCGGATCTAGCTTTTGAGGCTACGAAGCGGAGGCCCATTCAGTTTATCGACCACACATTAGACGACGATTAAGCAAAAGGTTAGGATAAACCAGGAATTTGAGTGGCTGCAAATGTAGCAATCGATAGAAACGAAGGAATATGTAGAATGCAAGATTACCCTGCCAAAAACATTGCAACATATTTCTTACACGCCAAGGGACAACTTTCATCGTCAAAAAAAAAAAAAAAAAGAGAGAGAAATCGACTGAACAAGTCGCACAATTATTACGCAGTTCAAATACAAACCCTCCTCGGTTGCTCTGAGGCAATGGTGCGGCTGAAAACGACGTCTAGGGTTCGACTCCCAGCAGCGACGGAATCCTTTCGCTGAGAGCAGAATGCAAGAACGCTCCTCTACTGGGCGTTCGATGCGCATTAAAAAACCCTAAATGGTCAAAGCAATTCTCGAATGTTTCACCCCATTCGAAAATAAATAATAAAGAAATCACCAAGCAGTACACATGCAAACATAAGCTTAGCTCGTTCCTGTCACGTGTACATGTTGCTAGGTTCTTAGCAATGCGCTGCTATAGGTATACGGTAAAGTAACTTAAGGAATCATTTCCATAAACCTTTCCGCCAAAAAATGCGAGAAATCACAAAGCTGTTCGTTTGTAAGCTCTCTTAGCCATTGACTGGCTGTATTCAATAATAATATGCCCGACGTTGCCGTAGGCTAGCATCTCCTCGTAGGAATTGATTTAGCGTAAGAACTTTTCTGTAAATACGGGCCGGCGTAGTTCTCCAAAAAAGTATAGAATCTCCTGTACATGCAAGCTGCCAAACGCACGGCTATAGGAGGGGGTTTATGCGCAAATGCCCGTGAAAAATATTTCAAGTCTAATTAGAATAATGTTAATAAATGTGGAGGTGGGCAGGCCCTGAAATACACAGAACCCACAGCCGGCGATCCGTCGAGTTTCAACCCCACGTCCGCGCTTAGGACGCATATTGGCGCGTTTGCCTGGAGTTGGCGCGTCGACGTTAATACGCAGCGCAATGAATGAATCCCGGTTAAAAGTGGTTCGATGCGAGTACCAGTGAAACCAGAAACCACCACTGTGTGCTTTCCGACAGCGCCAATAACGTGGGGTCGAATTCACGGAGCTCTTCGTTCTTAAGTGCACTTTGGTATTGGCTGGCTGCCTTCGATAATGACATATGCCCAGCGTCGGAATGGGCTGACAATTAATCTTACAAACAGTTCTAGCTTGAGAGCCTTTTTGTGGATACTGGCCGTAGTTGTCGCCCTCTATGAAATAACGCGCTGCTGTGAGTGTCGGAAATAAGTCGAAAACATGTTCCATGGGTATGTGTTGCTGGTTTGATGAGGTATGATGCCTGTTAGTATGACATTTTCTTGCATTATTTTTCGAATAAGAACGTCTTTTTGGTGGGATATCTAATGCCAATTTACCTAAACAATTCTTAATATCTTCATATCTTTGTTGGGACCTGCTGCAACCAGGTTTCTTGTTTCTGAGCAAGACTCCGCCACTGTGTGTGGCGCGGGTCCTATCAATCTTCCTTAGCACTTTATGCCTATGCCCTCAACACAGCTGTGCATCACTGTGCTGTTGAAGTGGAACACAGGGAAGTATCTGACGGGAATCGGAAAGGAAAAGTGGAATGGGGAGAATCAGAGGACCAGATGGAACGATTAACTTTTGTGATAAGACGCTACACGGAGCATGGAAGTGGTCGGCATGGGAGAGACATCGATTCGAGAAGTTTGGAAAACACCAACATGCTCAGTCGGGCTGGTTCATGCATCGTGACAAAGAGAAGATTTACCAGCCCAACACAGGACCCACAATGATAGAAACAACCACAGTGCCAATGTGCAATGTTCTGTCCTCGTGGTTCTTTTTGTGTCCCGTGAGTCACATACATTCTTCAGCAGAGAGAGAAACAGAAGAATGGGGAAATGCAGGGAGGTTAACCAGATAGGAAGATCCGGTTTGCTACCCTGCGCTGGGGAGAGAGGGGAGAGTGAGGTAAAGTGACAGGAGAGTAGAGAGCGAGAAAGAAAGGGAGCACAGATACACAATCACGGTCGGTCACTGTCACCGCATACTGTATCACCACCACAGCACAGCAGCACTTGTAGGACTATAAACATCTGTTCAGGCTATACAGCCGCTTGTCCGAGTCTGTTGCCCTTAAAAACTGAAGCATTGCCCTCGTCGCCCTCCACTGCGACGGCTTGCGATGTCAGGAAATGCCTTTGTACTGTACAGCGGGTACAATTAAATCGTAGATGACGTCACGACACCGTTCCTCTATACGCCCAGGCGCGCATAGGCGCACCCTGGCAGTGCGTATGATAGTTCGCACTCCCGCGCTGTTGCTGCCTCACGCTGCTCTCGTGACCCTCGGCACACGCGATCCCAAACAGGAGACGGAATAGCGGGAGGGGCGAAGGAAATGAATAATCGAGTTGAGCGAGGATGCCTGTGCTTCGCGGGACGCATTACGGAGAACGCGCGGGGTTTCTCCTGTATGGACACGGCGGGCTTGCCGTCGATATAGTGTCATGAGCTCGTATAATAAGAACGGCAGGGTGGCCGGGGCAGTGAGCGAGCCAAACGGCCCACGTTCTTGTCAAAAATGCACGCGTACGATGGCATCTGCGAGCGTCGTGCAAAGCGTACGCTCGCTTCCAGTGCGCGCCACGCTGACCGGCATCGATTACGAGCGGCGCGCGATGGCGCCCGTATGCAATATGCATTGTGTATTCATTTGCCCCGGTGAAGCCCCCCCCCCCCCCCCCCCCTCTATTACCCTGCACGGTATGACGATAGACCCGGAATGAAGCAGCAGCTGACGCCAGTGAGCAGATGTGTTTGTAGACGCGCGGTCGGACTGCGCGGGGCCGTTGATTTTCGCACTAAAACTGCTAGAACAAAACTTGCGTGGCCGCAAGTACGTTTCTAATTTTTGCAAGCGCATCCTACTTACTTGGTGGAACCAATGTCAAACGATATTAAGGGCGTATCTACGGGCAGCCCCGGTACGGCAGTAAAGAAAGCTGCACGCAATCGGGTGTGGTTGCTGCCGAAACACCCTTACTGCACCCTTGCTTTTTTTTTCCTGCAATTTTCAACAACGGTTGTATTCGTTAGCGGAAGACGTTTAGTACACACTTGCTGCCTCTTTTGTATTAGAAGGGTAGTGGATTTGGCTAGTCGTTTTTTCCATTCTTATAAGCAGTGCAGCGCGAAACAAGATGCATGGAAGGACGAGGGAAAGACAGGGACAAGCCCTCCTTTCTTGTATCGCACTGAACCACCTTTGTAGTAGTTCAGGGTGCTAAAACTATGTTATATATGTGCAAAAGATACACCTTATTTAGCTTAAGCGTGCTATGACACAACATTTCGAGCAAGTAAAAAGCCCTTCGAGCTCATTTCCGAACGGATTGCTCCGTGTCATTGTTTGAGAAGGTTATGCAGTCACAGGAGGCTACGGATGACGTGCTGCGGCTTCCTGCGTGGGGCGTCCAGGATGTTCTTTCATGCACTGTCTGATCATTTTTTTAGAAACATTAGATACCGTGCATTTTGAGAGCCCGAGAAACATAGACCACGAGAATGCAGGGTGTTGTTCTTTGGCTATGGAGCTCCTTCTTTTCCCAGGGGGCGCTGCGAAAATGGTGCTAAAGAGCACCCTCTGCGCTGGGCTGGGTAGTACCAAGCTCGGGCGTCTGCTTCGGAAAGCACGCTTACAATATGGACCCGCCACTTTCGCTTGTGTTGTGCCACGGCCTGCGCAGCGAATATCGGGCGCTGAAGATTTTTTCAGGGGTGGCACGCTGCGTAAAGGCAATAAATTATGCAACGCCAAGTTCGTGTACGCCGTTCAAGAAATAAGCGGTGAAGTTTCAGCGCTGTGTCAATCGCAAGTGAAGCGAGTCGCGTACGAAATTGAACTTCAGGTGATGTTTGCACGCTGCTATATTCAGGCACAACAACACGAGAAAATACTTCCAATAAATGAATTTGCAGCAGCGATAAGCTGACATCACGTGTACGAACTGCTCGAGCACACGACGAACACGACGCTCGGGCGGGCCTCTTGCAATCTTTGTTGACTGCATGCCGCAAAGAAAGTAGCCATGTCTGCGCTATAGAAGCGACCATCGGTCCCTTTAACAACTGATAAATAACTGATGCAATGCATACGAGCTCGCAGTAACGTGCTACGTGCGAATCGCGCTGCTGCGCGAGCTCGTGCGCTACTCGCTTGACGTAATTTTTAATGACAGTGCTCGAACATCGATGTGCTGTCATCAATACCGCATTGCTGCGCTGCCTTAACGTGATGAGTTGAGGTCAAGGATGAGCCCATTTAACTCTCGAACCTGTGCTGCTCGTTGTGCGTGTGCGACGCTGCGCTGCGTGAAGCCTCGAAGGAAAGCGGTAGAATGTGATGTTGGTATTCAGGCCTTCTTGCTCGTGGCAGCGTGCACGACGCAGCAGTAACCACAGTGACGCTTTTCCGAGGCTGAGCTAGGTCTCTCGGTCAGCTAGATCGGCGTCGCCAATTCCGTCTGCTTCCAGCATTACGTCCCACGGCATATGGAGCGTCCGTTTTTCGTAAAACTAGGCTACGGCCAGCTCGCAGCGTGGTCTGTGACAAGCGATGAGCCTTTTCCCACTCACAACAGGGCAGAAAAAAAATGCGAATCGACGCAAAACTAAGGCAAGAAACGTGCTTCGCCCCAGCTATGGCTCACTACTACCCATCCAACTTTCCTTGCCACCACCAGGCGCCGCTACTGTACCTCAAACTCCAGCGCAAGAGGCCTATAGGTTGTTCATTGGTTCATTGGTAGGGTGTTGTTCATTGGCCAGAAAGTTGTTCATTGGCTATACATATACGCACAGAAAGGCTGTTTTTGGGTCTACTACTTGTAACTCGACATATGGATAATAAGTTGTTCCAAATTTATATATGTTGTACATTGTGAGCAAATCTGCCACCGTTAAGTTAATCTCGAAGCTCTTCAATACCTGCAAACAAAAGGGTGTAATTTCAACAAAGCAACCTTTTGTGTGGGCCTCTTAGTCAGGTAAAACACATTTATGATTGTAAGGGGTACAGTTATCGATACAAGGAAGCGCCCTCAAGGGTGCAGATTATTTAGTGTGTCTTAGACTTCACATAAAGTATATTTCTTGCACACATAACACCTTTTTTAGCACCTTAGTGTGTCTTAGACTTCACATAAAGTATATTTCTTGCACACATAACACCTTTTTTAGCACCAAAAAAAAGGAAAGGTGCACTAAGGGAGCCCTAAAAGAGTTTTTCTAACAAGTTAGACTTACTGTGAAAATTGCACAAGACAAGGGTGCATGCATGGTGCTCTGATAACCAATACACCTACAGAGTGCAACTAAGGGAGCCCTAAAAGAGTTTTTCTAACAAGTTAGACTTACTGTAAAAATTTGCACAAGACAAGGGTGCATGCATGGTGCTCCGATAACCAATACACCTACAGAGGTGCAATTTGTTTTTCTGTAGACAGCGCTTCACCAAGCTTTAATGCTGTAGGTAGTATATTGACTGTAAACGTAATGATCGTTTCAGTCGCCTCAAGACGCGAGCTCCTTTAAGCAAGGAAAACTGAAAGGGTAAATATTATTCATGCATGTTCCGTGTATGCGGCCCTAAGAATTTCGCAACGTAGTACTGACACGCGCAGAATGAAAGATGCCTACCTTTATGCTATTTATTTCGCGCTACAATTTGTATACGTCAGTATAAGTTCGAATCATTTCGAAGCGTGAGCTACCACAAATGGAGGGCGCATGCTGCCCTAGGCTACGCCAATGCAAGCCTGTTACAATGGCGAGCCGCCTGTGGGTTATCATATGCCATGGCCTTAAACCTTCAGGTATCGAGAACCAATCTCAAGGAGGCCGCCGAAATAACGGCCCAACTTTGCTGCCGAGGGGAGGCGAAAAGTACCGAAAGCCTACAACACCATTCACTCCCCGCGAAGGAGAAAAAGTTGTTAGAAACGGCTACCTGTTCTGCCCGAAGCGGACAGACCAGGTTCCACCATGTCACTTTGCCGTGAGAAAAGGTGTAATAAAAGGAGCCCTACAAGCGACATATCCGCCTCTGCGACAATCAGCTCAACGGGTACATCGAAATATACACAGATTAACAAAACATCGTCAGGACGTTTGCGAATTGGGATGGCGAAGAGCATAATTAACCAAGTAATTATATTGTCTTCCTGTATGCCACTCACTCCTGCTATGTCTAGTTTCTGAGATAGCAGTATATGTAAATAAATAAATAAATAAATAAATAAATAAATAAATAAATAAATAAATAAATAAATAAATAAATAAAATTGCAGCTTCCCGAAAGGCGAAGCATCGATTGCGATAGCAAATTAGCAGAGAGTCATACGAAGTAAGGATAGTACTTTTATCGGACGTATGCACTTGTAAGCATTCTTTTGCTAACTAAATTAACAAACTTTTAACAAACTTAGTGTCAGCGCACACAATAAACATGAACACTCGATGACCGCGGACTCTCGCTGTCAAACGCTGACGTAAGGAAACCGGCATGACAGCATCAGGGAGCGAAGTGACCTTCGTGCTGTCGTCTGTCGTTTCGACGCATGCTGAGCGCCGAGAGCACACAGCACGCACAAAGCTACTAGGCGCCGACACGCCTAGACTGTGTCCCCCGATGCAGATCGCCCTCAAAATACGGCCGCGTGACCGCGTGCAGCGGTCACATACGCAGTTGCAGCCAGAGTAAAACGCCGCCCCCGCCTCTCTCCCCGTACCCCAATGCCTTGCAACGTTGGGTGTCTCGCTCGCGGTGAAAGACGGTGCACTTCCTGCCCGCTTTCCTCCATGCTTCGCGGGCGAGATTGAGCCGCGATCGTCGGCTTCCCTCGCACGCTTTCACTCGCACATGCTGCGTAGGGCGTGCGGCGACGGTGTTATCGCCCTTGGACTTTATACAGAACCTCACGGCGACGGCGATGGCGACGACTACGGCCGAAATTTGCCTAGGATGTCCATATCATTGCTATCTGAATACTAATTAAAGAAGTTGCGGACAGGCGGGAGCGCGGTAAGCGCTTCTGGATATCACCTCCTTCGTTCACTAGAACGCAACGAACGTTCATACGCCGCCTACACCATAGTGACACGGCCGTTACACCAACACTTTAGGCCTTCTTCTTTCGAGCAATTAAAGATTCGTGTTTCAAGCAATGCACAACGACCCAGTCATCAGAACAAATGTTATGAGAATGCTTCATTTAAGAACAACGACGGAGGACGCTATAGCAACAATACCGGTGGAGGATTGAAGAAACATACCTTGTAGGATTGGCTGAAAGTTCCCCAAAAACCCATGGTAAGAAGGCGGCCCCTTCTAATACCCATAGTCCTGATTCCCGTGTGGGTATCCTGATATTTCGGGCGGAGCTGATAGTCTCATCCCAATCGCGTCAACAACCAGAGAAGCCAAACATCTGCACCACCCTCCCACCACCTACAGGTGCCTCCCCCCCCCCCCCCCCCAGACACTCCACTTCCCACTCCATTCTGGCCAAGGATGAACAGTCCAGAGCGGAAGTACTATTTCAGAACATGATAAAGGCGTTTGCAAACGAACAACGCTAATATGCCGAGTAATGGCGTAGTTTGCGTGGAACGGAAGTGTGTAGGAGGCCTCGAAGGAAACCGTTCCTGTTGTAAAAATAGTGATTTGCTCCATGGAGTGGCTAACACGCTTTTCGTCGCATCCTTCATAGCAACGCCGAGTTTTTTTACACCCCGGCAGGCTGGGACGCCTTGTACGTGCGCGTGCAAGGCGTCCAAGGAGAATGACGGAGTGACTGGAGCAGCGCTACTGCATCACATTTTGCCAGAAACTGGGCGACAGCCAATTGGAAACCATTCGGAAGATTCAGGTGGCTTTCGGTGACGATGCTATGAGCAGCACACAGATTAAGGAGTGGTACAACCGGTTTAGAGACGGCTGGGGGAGAGTTAGCCACGCTCCGGTCGGCCATCAACATGCCGAAATGACCAGGTCATTGCCGAAGTGAACGCTCTGGTGATGCGGAACCGTCATGTGACTATCCGGAAAATTGCGGAAGAGGTGGGCATCAGCACTTTTTCTGCACATTTCATTATGACTGAAGATTTGGCCATGAAGAGAGTTGCGGCAAAATTCGTGCCGAAGCTGCTCACGGTGGAGCAAAAGCAAGTTCGTGTTGAATTCTCACAGGACATGCTGGATTCCACAAACAGTGACCCTGACTTCATGAACACCATAATCACTGGTGACGAGTCTTGGGTGGACAGGTACGACCCGGAAGCCAAATCCCAGTCGTCACAGTGGAAGCATTCCACGTCACCAAGACCAATGAAGGCCCGCCAAGTGCGCAGCAACGTCAAAGTGATGCTGACTGCTATCTTTGACTCCCGCGGTGTGGTACACCACGATTACGCACCACAGGGTCAAACAATCACCAAAGAGTACTCCAAGGAAGTCCTCCGTCGCCTACGTGATGCTGTGCGGCGCAAGAGGCCGGAGTTGTGGCCAACAGGAATTGGCGCATGCATCACGACAATGCTCCTGCCCCTTCCTCGCACTCGATTCAGGCTTTTTTGGCGAAAAACCAGACTCCTGTAGTTCAACAGGCTCCTAACTCTCCTGATATGGCCGCCTGCGACTTGTGGCTGTTTCCCAAAATCAAGATGCCATTGAAAGGAGCGCGATTTCAGACAAGAGAGGACATTATGGCTGCAACGACAGCTCAGCTAAACTCGATTCCGAAAGAGGCCTTCTAGGAATGTTTCTAACAATGACAGCACCGCTGGAAGAAGTGTGTGGAGTCGCAAGGAGGCTACTTTGAGGGCGATAAGGTTTCAAACGCAGTATGCCAGCTTTTTTTTCTTCGGCCAAAGGTCGGGTACTTTTCTAACAGACCTCGTATATATATATATAACGGAAGTATTTCTTCGGATCCGGTGTTTAATCAATTAAAAGAAGTGCAGACGCACGTAGAAAAGCAAAAACATTTAATTTCGACGTTTTGACCAGGGTCCGGCCTTCACCAAGTGTGCGATTGCAAGTACACAGAACTCAATTTATACAGTTAAGTAACCAAAAAAAGAAAAAAAGAAAAAAAAAAAAACGGCACGGCGCCTAGCTGGTCTATGACCACAAGCACGTGTACATCTAGTGACGTCACTTTATTAGAAATTCTCCTCACCCTTCTGTTATGCTGATGTTTATTACTTCACCTTGTCATATAATTTTCATTTATCTTTTACTTTATTTTCCATACATGCGCACGCATAGACTTTGTATAAAAACAGGCGCCAATGATGCGGTCGGACTTTTGCCAGTAGGAACGGCGTACAGTCGTATCCTAAACAGAGGGCGGTATTCTAGAGTGTACCCAAGGTGGTTTAAAAGCAATCTTTTTTTTTTTAAGCTCCTCGAGTGCACCACGGCAGCTGCATAAAAAGGCACACGGCGCTGTACTATTCTCTATCAAAAGCTCCGCGCAGTTATGCGGAAGTTACCGGCGCCTAGGCCAATGAAGAAAGCGAGCCCATCAAAATGTTTTCGTACGCGTTTAGTCGCCCGCTACCGACGCCTGTAGCATTTGAAGGGTCCGCAGCGTCCGTCCATACACAGCAGTACCAAAAGTGGCGTACGAGCAGACATGCGAGTTATATTCACCTTGCGCGAACACCCGTGTTCCCATACCTTACAAGGCCTTGGCCCTGCTAAACGTTGCTCATGATACAGAGCATAGTTCACTCAAGGCAACGTTTTATCTAGGGACCTTAAGGAGGCCGAGGCTAAGCGACAGTGTCGACAAAACCCTGCGGTTCAAAAGCGCGAAGCGGACGCACAAAATCGTGCCCACCGTGAGCATGACCATGCTTGAGCATGCCGCAGTACAGGAACGCGAGGTCGACACAAGGCGACAACGCCGACAAGGACCCGTAGTTCTAAGCGATGCTGCTCGAGGTCATCGAGTTCTCTCTCTCGTCCATGTGTGCACGTGTATACGCACGTCACGCCGCGCGTGTTTATTTAGTCAGCTTATATGTTGCTGCAGTTCATGCTGCCAGCAAAAGCTACGAGCTTTAATTACTTCATGTGATAATATCAGATGTTGCATTCGCATTCAGTCGCTTCGCGCTTACGGCAACATTATGATAACTTCAATAAATAAATAAAAAAGATACCCGACAGCCGGTTTCGAACAGGGGACCTCTAGCACCGAAGCTTGATATTGTAACCGTTACGCCACGGGACGATTTTCGCCCATAACGGCGTGCGCCTGATAATCGGATTGCAGTCTTCACGTGTTAAATCTCGGAAAATATTTAACATTCTTTTAACGCGTCATAATACGTCAATATGGGGGCCGATCCCGAGGCTTGTGCGGTAAGAAAAATGGAGTCCGACGAACGAAATGGAGTCACGCGAGGAGTGACGCGATAAAGTGCGGTTCGCAGGGACTTCACTTCTCTTTCACCCCTAGCTTACACTCAGGAAGACTTTGTCTTTTATCGACTTCAACAGGAGGTTGAATCGCCTTCCAACGTTCTTACCTCTCTACATCCCCTCCCGCATGCACCACTGCAAAGCAGCAAACCGTATTTCTTGAATGACAAATTAGTGATCTCATGTTTAAAGCTCATCCTTTGTCTACCACAGTTGTCTCCTTCGGACTAGCCCATACAGGCATGGTACGTAATTATATCAAAATACATATTACTGCTGTAAATATATGCTTCTGCGTCTGACTATTGGATATTTGATTCGATTTTCGACACTTACAATTCGTCTTCGAATAAGGTAGTACTTGCCCAACTTTAGTTGCAAGTATGTGGAATCGAAATATGTATTACCCATGGAAAAAAGTACCGTTCGTCGCATCTCGACAAGAGGGGGAGAAGGAGAGAACGCGAGAAGGCAGGAATGTTAACCAGAAATGCATCTGGTTGGCTACCCTTCTCTGGGAGACGGGAAAGAGGGAATAGAAAGTTGAGATAGAGAAAGGAAGTGGGGGGGGGGCGGGGAGGTATGACGTGCAGTAAACTTTGGTTGACAAACTCACTCGCAACCGTCCGCCGAGATGACAAAGAAACGCTCCCAGCGCCACCACCGACCACAGTATCTGTACAGGGTCTTTGTAAAGCTACACCAAATTAGAAAAAGAAAAAGTGGTTGTGCCAGATAGCACAATTCTAACCGTTGAGCTAAATTACTCGGTGGGGCGGCCATTACTTCTACGATAAATAAGAAGGCTCCATTGAATAAGTAACATAATTAGATCAATTATCTGACTTTTAACAGCGAAGCTGTTAAAGCCAGCCGTAATTGTCCAGGAAACTACCACGAAATAAAATAAAATAAAATAAACTCTCTTGCCCAAGTGGACGACTCTCTTGGCAAACTATCTAGCCACGCTTGCAGAACACGCATTTATGCGAACCATATGATTGCGTTCGAGCGTGGTCGTCTTCGTCCATAGCTGGTGCGTTCGTAAGCTCGTGCTCTGCGAGGTGAAGTGGGTGAAGAGGTTTTGCGCGCTATGAGAGCGAGAGAGAGAGACGCATTCCCGGAGCGGGTCTCCTGGAACGCGGTGTCGGTGTTGCAAGCTGCGTTATGCAACGCGCAGTGACGGCCGTCAGTCCGAGACGCGCGAAAAGAAATTATCATCAACACGAGTAATAAGATGAAAGGTTCGCGCAGCACTTCCGGAAAATGCTGGGCTACGATCGCCCATCTCCGCTGTTTTAAGCATTGCGCGGCCGAGTACGAGGGTAATCGTTTTTGTAAATAATTACTTTAAGGACCATATTTTAAACTACGAATTGCAGTTACTGAGTTTGCATGGCATATCGACGTGAAGCTAATTTTGAGGATGGTACCGGTTTCGAGATATGCGCCGTCATGCTTGCGGTGAAATGCAGTGTTGTTGCGCTTACTTTTATAAGGAAACGCTGTTTTATGCCTTGAAAGACAAAAATAGCTGGAACCTGAATTCAATGCGTCGGACACTTTGAAAATTAATATCTCTTAACTGGTGTAATCGTGAGAATCCGCTCCAAGTGGATGTGCCTTGCGAACTGAGCGGCTATAATTCGTAGATCGAAATATGTGCCGTAAGTTAATTAATTAAGAACTTAATTAGCGTAACAATGTGAATTATTCAATGACGCGTTTTGATTTCTCGTAGAAATAATGGCAGCCATATCGCTTAATTTAGCTCAATGCTTGGAACTGTGCTATCTGCCACAGACAATCTTTAAAAAAATTGGCTGCAGCAAAAAAAAAAAAAAAAAAAGGAAAGAAACCCTGGTATAATAAACCTTTGCAAGCCACTAAGTCTCACGCTATAGCATTGCGTGCCTCTACATAGAGGTATGACCAGCCTCCTTGAATACTTTTCATCGAAGGAAAGTATGTTGGCGTTCGGAGACAGACGCACTCCCCAAATAGATAGCGCGAAAGGAAGTGTCTTGGAAGAAAAACGTCACAATACGAAAACGGGGGGCGAAAGAGTTGACGAAAGTTATCCACTTTCAGACGGGAGACAGAGTCAAAATAAATTCCGTTTGTTAAGGGAATGATGGCTATTGACGGCGTACATTCCTTGCAGTGAGGATATTTACGCAACGTTTGTAGTTCCGTTGCGCGATTCCGTATAGAACGAAGTCGGTGGCCGACGCATCTGTAGGGGCAGTAGAGAAGGCTATACGTTACGTAAACGCTGACTCGTTCTACGTGTGTTATCTTCTGTCAACTCATGTCGGGCGGTGACGGAGTTGTCGTGAAACGGAAATCGGCAGAAGACCTTGAGAATACCCGCATCTGCACTGAAAAGGTACAGACTTAACACAGCCTGCCTAGAAGATTACCTTTAGACGTAATACTGAAAGTGCCCGTGTGAGTGTTCAGGTTTCTTTTGCTCTAAGAATAACAGTAATCTCGTCCTCCTGAGAACGAGACGAAGCTCAGGCGAACGGAGCCAGCAGGCCTCGTGTCGACAGTTATATATTCCTCGGCACGCGCACGCGCGCGTACGCCCGGCTGTCTGCAACCGCGGGCGTTTATTTTTTTCCACCTAAGTAGGGACGCGTCATAGCGACCCATAGAGAGAACAGTGCGCCGTTATGCGACCAACTCGAACCATACGGTCTTCCCCGCACAACGGTCCCATACCTACGTGCTGCAGGGGGTGGGGGGTTAGGTGCTCGCAGACGCCGCCACCGAACCACATGTCGTACCGCCGATGCAGCATCCAACCACCCCCCCTCCTCCCCCGTCTTTCCCCCACTCCCCTCTTTCCTTCTCTCTTTGTCTGCAGAGCATAGCGCGGCGGAAGGCATAACGGAGTGCTTAGGTAGTCCCGGGATGAAAGGGAGATCCGAACGGATGGACTGCGGAGAGGAAAGAAAGAATTAAGCATGAAGAGGTAGGCGAAAGCAAAAAAAAAAAGAGGGTGGGGAGGGGGGGGGGAGCTGAGTTGAGAGAAGTGATAGAGGAGAAGGAAAGACAAAAGGAAGGCTGAGAGGGGAAGTGAAATAGTGCGAGTATTCCCATAAAATCCGAAGGGAAGGGTGACGGTAAGGGCTACAGTAACTGCTGGCGGTAGTGAAAGTTTGAGAGAGAAAGTGAAGGGTGCAGGCGGCAGGGGAAGAGTGGACGGGAAAGGAGGAAAAGAGGTTCAGGAACGCCAGATTTTGTAACTGGAAACGTGAGGCCGGAGGAAGGCGAAAGCTGACGCTACGGCTTCAGGGTTGCTGCCTATCGCGGGGAGGTGGCAGCTAACGAGAGAGAGAGAGAGAGAGATAGGGTGGGGGGGGGGGGGTAGAAGTACAGGTTATGACATCGCTGTTTGCGGACAGCTACGCGTAGAGAAGAGGGAACAATACCAGAAATAAAACGTCGGGAAAGGGAGCGAGACAACGCTTGGATCCCCCTTACCACATTTTGCTTTCCTTTCTTGTTTTGCTTCCACGCTCGCGTTCTCATAGATCGCACTCGTGTCACGAGCCGCCGCAGCTATACGGGCCTGCGCACGCGTAGGGAACCGTTAGCTGGCCACTCTCAGTTCAAAAGCGGCGGCGGCAGGGGAACGGCCGCATTAATACATGCAACCGCCACGCCGCCGCCGCCGCGGGGTTTGAGGGGGAGCGGACGAGGGGAGGGGGGGGTGATCGCATTGAATGGTTTGAAGCGTCGGCAGCTGCACCATCTGCCAGCAGCATCGAGTCGCGTGGCGTCCGGCCGTCACGTGACAGCCGTCGGCGCTTGTCTTTTGGTTTGGATAGCGATCAGGGGAGGGAGGTGCAACGGGTGGCATGCTTCGTGACGCTCTCTCTCTCTCATTACTGTACGCTGTGGCGAGGAGGAAGACGATTACGCTACGTAGGCCCGCGCGCGCTTGCGTGGTGTGGACTGAGCGCGTTGGTCGCAGCGGATGATACGTGGTGGTGCGTTGTTGCCACGCGCCGTCTACCTGACAGTCTGCGCTAATGAAAAAAAAAAAAAAAGAAGAAAAATCGCATACACCAAAGCGTAAGACACGCAATGCGTGGATGAGGCACAAAAATAAAGGGACGAAACAAGAACAGTCGATCCAGATGAAGCGATAATGGAGAAGTGGATCGAGGATGGGCGCCGGTGGCAGTAGGAGGTGGGCCGGACCAAACTGTGTTTCTTTTTCTTTTTCGTTTGCTCTTGCGCACTTATTTCGCCTTCTTTTTATCCCCTCCTCCCATCAACCCGACTTGGTTGAGTGGTTAGGACCAATTTTTGCCTCCATATCGGCTGCACGCTCGGCTGACGGGGGGGGTGGAGAAAAATTCGATTTGGGGCGCGGATTCGCTGGCGAGCATATGCGCAGGAGCGTTTCGCTATATGCATCTCCGTGCGGCAGTTGGTCGAGACGTGTTGCGTCTCTCAGCGAAAACGGCTGGTTATGCGGTGTTCTGCCCAAGTCGATGCAAGGGCACGGCGTGCATAATATGGGACCGAACGTGCGCGATTATTCTCGAGCTGCTAATTAAAGTAGTTGAGGTACTGAGGTTTCCTACTCTCTTAGGTCATTAATCTTGCAGGGAATTCATGCGACGGGTCGCACGTCGTGTTTTTGCATGTCGATCCTAAGGTTTGTTCTCCTAAGGTTAGATCAATCGCCTAAAGCAGAAATATCCTCCGCGTGTCTCTGTTCAGAGTTGAACAGTCCTTAGTTGTATATATGCACTGTATGCAATGGCACTGCTATACTTACAATACCACGCTTGCCCTACAACACTGCAATACACGACGTCCTGATGCTGAGCACAATTAATGCCCAACCGCGGCGGCAGCATTCCGATGAGAGCAGAATGGAACAACGCTTTTGTATGAAAAATTAATTCGCTGCGCAATCTAGAAGCCTAGGTTGTAAATATTAATCGGCAGCCCTTTACCATTCTTTTTCTAAGAGCCCTTTTTCTCATAGTGTGTGCGTGCGTGTGTGTCAAAGAAAGAAATACATGTGAACCACCATTCTTTAGCTCGAGCTAAATAAGTGTACTTCTGGTTGCGAGGTGAAATTGAAACTTTCTTCCATATAGTGCGGTTCTTTTGTTTTGCTTTTATTCGTTACAGAGCTAGTTGATTGGTCGGTTAACGAAAAGTGTATCGCCTAGCGCACTACAAAAGTTACCGATGACTCACCTTTAATTTTTTTGTTTATTTAGAGGGTGGCATAGCTTACAGGTTATCAGCAAGTTCCCGTGATAATAAACACAAAATCGGCCGCTGTCGCATATTTCAAACAGAGTCCTCAAGTAACGTTAGGCGGTGTCGCAAAAGTTTAGAGAAAGCAAAGATTCATCTGCCCCCCCCCCCCTTTTTTTTTTGCGAGTGAATAAACATGATATAGAGACTCTCGAAGCTGTCAATCATTCGCGTCGTCCATGCACTCATCGGCACGTGATTCGTGACTCTTTTTACATCTTCTGCATCCTTCTTTGTCCTGTCATGTGAGCTGTCTGGAGAATGTCTAACCCAAACCGAATATACAGTTCGGATTCGTGCTCTCATGACGTGTCAGTAACAGCACCTACCAAAGATTCCCGTAACACGACCCGGACCAACGTTACTAGATTAGCTTAGATTAGTAACGTTAACCCGGACGGAGTTTCCTCTTAACCGCCACACGCTTGAGCTAGCCCAACCAAAACGCTCCGTCAACACACTCACCAACACTCGGGACCTCTCGCAGATACCCTTTATAGATAAACGCGATTGCGTGTCATTTTACCTGTAAACACTAAACAGAATAGCGCGACGAGGCGTATTCTCTCGAGATTAATTCTCGAAAAATTAATGTCTGTCTCCTGTAGCATCACAATTAATGAGAGACGGGCGTGAATTTTTCATAGGTTCCGATTTGACTATCAGATCAGAGACCCACATCAGAAATGAGGATACATAGAAAATGCTCAAGAAGAGAATGACGTGGACACAATGGACGGCGGGACAAGCGTTCGGGGTATCCTCGCGATAGTCAGGTGAACAATGAGACAAGAAATACTAATTTGCAATGTGTCCTGTACGCACATTGTCTTGTCCCGTGCGAATTCGGCACCGGTAGGTCACGTCCCACGATATTGGATTATAGCGGCGAGCACCAACCGATGCGCGGCGCCTTTTTTTTCTGCAGGCTGCTAGCGGAGGCTCAACCCGGTCTCTTGCGCCCGAGACGGCTGTTCGCTATATAAAGAAAAGTAAAAAAAAAAAAGGGGAATTGGGAGAGAGAGGGCGTTGCAACGCCGGAGTTTGAAGAGTGCGCTATACCCTGGGGAAAAAAGTGCACTGCCAGGCAACGCCTCAGCTGTCTCAGCCTCCACCGCGTAAATGTCGTGCCTCCCCTAAAACACGCCGACGCCTTCTCGCCACCACTCGAAACTGTGGGAGTGAGAGCCCGAGCTCACCCAACGGTTCCCAACGGCGTCACGACAACAGCTCGGGAGATATAGGGAAGATACAGCCTGTGGGAAACGGGGGCCGAGTGAATCGCTCGGCCACGGCGCTGATGGATACACCCTCTCTACCCTCTCTCTCTCGCCTCCCACCGCAGTTCTCTTATCGCCGGCGCCCATCACTCAAATCAAGAGGCGCCGGTCGCTTCGACCACGGCTCGAACCACCTCGGTGGCGGCGTCCTGACGCATAGCGCGTTCACCGCATATGCACACAATCTCGGACAGCTTGGTGGGGCTACCACGTGACAAGGACTAAGCCGGCCTGGCGGCATCCCCGTGCACTATATGAAGTGTCCCACGCCGCTATTTCTGGTGACGCCGCACGCGGCGCTTCATCGTGTCTCTCAGAGGGCCACGTTTTAGTATCTATATTGACCTTTTTCTTGTGAAACTTCTTTTCGGTTTTGTTTGTTCTCTCCTTCCGCGACATGTCTGTGACGCTGCCGCAAATTCACCTCACGCTCCAAAACTACAGCGGACCGAGCAAGCAGCCTTGTTATTAGCCATTTCTGTTCTATATTATGTCGAATCTCGCGCCACGTCATTTCTTCCTGGCGCCGCATGTTTTTTTTTTAATGTTCCGAGTTCGCATCGTTAAAACTGATGATCCGGGAAAGCAAAGCCCTATCTCTTTGCCTGATATATGGATTCTCCTACAGCGGGAATTATGGGCCGTATCGCTTCTTCGTTTTGTGGCTTGGCTTGGCCAACACGGCGCGCGATCTCTAAAACGAGCCCGGCGGTTCCCTATCGTCATGGCGGACTCCCGTCATGGCTTTTATCGAACGCCCATATCGTTTCGGGGCTTCAAGTAGCTGTCATTCGTTGAACAAGAAGAAATGAAAACGGAAGACCCGAAAGGGGCCTCTACGAAACTGCGCGCAGCGTTCCTGTGAAGGCGTTTTTCATACGAATCGAAACTATTGAACAGGAAGGACAACATTGCACACGATTTACAAGTAGCTGATTTCGCGCATATTTTGAAGTTTAGCAGCTGGATCGTTAATTCTGTTTTTTCTTTTTCACTTTTTTTTTCACATATCGCTTTAAAACTCCCACTAGGCATCGAACGTATCTTGCTCGCATTATCAATATAAGAGGCTCTGTGGACGCTTAGTACGATATCATTGCAACTGATCAGAGCTTGTTTCCTTTCTCTCTCGCTCCTCTTTCTAGTGTCCCTGTAAATTCTAATGGTCGACCTCTTTCTTCTTGGTCCTCGTATTTCCTAGCTTCAACTTATGGCGAAAAAGTTCATCCTTTTTTTTTTTCATTCACTGTATCTGCCTTCCAGACTGTTTAAAATGGCTAGAAACTTGATAAAAAAGTTTTGGTAGAATGCATCCATCGATGACACATTGTCAATGCGAGAGTACTTCAGCATCATCATGGGTGTCATCATCGTCGTCGTCATGGTCATTTTCATGAACGTATAGCGTCATGATCATCTTTACGGTCGTCATACCGGAGCGTCGCTATACGACCTCGTGGCCCCGAGACGGGCAATCTGTGTACATCAGGCTATACACATCTATTAGAGCCTATACATAGCTCCATGATGATGATGTTGATGATATTTTTATTTGCATCACCTTTTAATCGGGGCGGATACAAATCTTCCCCTATAGCCTGCTTGATTTAATCAAGTTTTACTGCCTCGATCACTATCTTGCCTTCTGGTTATCTCATCTAGATCTTAAATTTCGTACTAAAAAACTCTGTCTCTATACTCTACCCTTACCTACACTTGCAATGACTCTGGCTCTATCAATCTCTTCCTGCTTTTCTTCCAATAATAATCTAATCGTCTCATACTTTTCTCGACTTCTACCCAGTTAATCCTTACATCTTTAAATTCCTACGCTTCTGGAAGGTGGACACTCCCTACGGGTCTCGCATTCCATTACGATGTGCAGAGTCTCTCACGGGCTTTTTTTTCATTTGTTAGCACACACATGCCTCATCCTGTGGCGCTTATTTGCTCCGGTATGTTCTGGCCCTCAGGCAGCCAAATCGGTCCTCAAATAGCAAGGCACTCCCGTTTGCGTTGCCATACAGATTTTCCCTCCCGATTTCTTTCTGTCCGTTTTTGTAAATCTCCGTCGTCTTTCTTGTTTCCATCTGTTGCATCCAATTCACCGCCTCTGTTTCTCTCACATTCTTTTTTATTACTGCTGGTTGTCTTTCAATTACACTTTCAATTACCGTGTACTTGGCTGCCAACTTTCTTGACCTCTTCCGCCCTTCCTTGTCCACGCGTTTGAGGTACAAATATTTGCGCACTTTAGCAGTCCATTTCTTTACATCCATGTTCCTCAGTCTTCAAAACTAATCTTGCTCTGTGCTTGTCGCTTCTACGCGTTTTCTGTACGTCGAGTCCATTTTGGGTTTTACTCTGAACAAAGTGAACATCGATCCCATTTCGGGATGCAGGTCGAAAAAGCGATTACCTCGTAGAACATCACTGGGCTAAAAGCCTATTAATAAAAGAGATAAAAAACAAAGGCCTAAAATTAAATTGAGTTTACCACAGTAAAGTAGCGCGGCGGTTTAAATGCACGCTATAGACGTGACAAAAAAAATCATCAAAGAATGCAATGTGTTTCCCCGACGGCGCAAGTTCGTTTGATGTTTTCACAAGTTCGTGAGGGACCGAGTGATTAAATTTCACTACCCACGCACCCCGCACAAATGGCAAACCAGCAAAGCCGTAATGTGCGGCCTCACACGTGATTTCTCTCTCTCTTTCTTTCTTTCTTTCTTTCTTGTCCCTGGCTCATGCCCGCATATTATCGCTAATCATGACCCAACTGACGAGCATAGGATGTTATTGATGTCATGACCTATCCGTCATGTTAGTCATTCATTCGCACCCTTCCATGCCAATTTCGGTATATACCAAGTGAACGAGACGCGAGTTTTCGATAGTTTTATATCCGCCGGAGGGTTTCTGTGGTCGGACCACGAGTTTTTCAGCCTATAGGTATATACGGCTTCGCTACAACACACTATTCCGTTAAGACAATTTCAGTTCTGGCGTGCTTTGCTTTGCCTAAGAGATAGCACGCCTCTTTCCCAGCCTATGATTCTTTAGGACGCAGGAAATTGGAACTTCGATAGCAAGCACCCGTCACACACACACGTATGCAGGCACACACGCACGCACAATAAGAACAACCATACCGCACGCACAGATATGCTGGCTTGGAACTGCTGATTCATACACCAATAGTATAACAGGAAGAAAAGGAAACCGTAAATTCTTTAGGATTAACGCGTACGTCCGTCGGATAAAGGAGCAACACTGACTCGTGCTTAATTATCCCCAATTTCTTCGACCTTGCGACTGATATTATGTTCAAATTCGTTACAGTTATAGCTCTAAAGACAAAACCTTTCGTATAGAATTACGGCGAGCAATCGAACGGCTCACCCAGGCACGTCACTTAGAGTCATGCCTCGACTTAGCTAAAAACGTTGCCTATACAGTTACGCGAACTAGACGCCTCTCTGGCACAGTGGGAACGATAAAAAGCGTGTTCAGTTCAACTGGTTGACATATGCATATCGTTAAACGGCGGATTTTTCAAACTTGTGCAGAAACCGCCGACGACTATTGCCAATGTAGTGAACTTTTATGAAAGGAACGGTGCGCTTGAAGACGTATATTTGTTGCAGCGATGATATTTATAGGTAGCGTTCATTGATTGCGTTATAATATACAGGTGGCTGTATATACATATAAGCCGATTCGTTGTATGTGTGTTGTTTCCTG
Organism: Dermacentor silvarum; assembly: GCF_013339745.2. Classification (NCBI taxonomy): domain Eukaryota; kingdom Metazoa; phylum Arthropoda; class Arachnida; order Ixodida; family Ixodidae; genus Dermacentor; species Dermacentor silvarum. The sequence continues at coordinate 98,595,883 of NC_051156.1, forward strand.
CTGCGAGATCGCAAGCGTGGAAGGCGATTGCCATCCTCCTCATCTGCCGCAGCCGCCACAGGGGGAGAGGGGGCCGGAATGAGAGGAAAGCAGTGTTCTTCCCAAGCGCTCCACCTTCAGACTCTCTAAAGCTGTCGCGCGACAGCGCGTGCGTCTAAAATAACTATAATAGTTGGCGCCTTCGGCGACTAATGCGCCAAGCAGCTCGGTAGCCCCCTTAGCATCGGCGCCTTCGTACCGGCGGCAAAAGTGCGGCGACCACGTGCAACTGACTATACGGAAACAGGCGAAAGAGCCCAAGAACGCTCTTCGCTCTAAATGAACCCCGGGTTGTTGGTTAGCGATCCGTTCCGTGATTCTTTGATTCCTGTGGTTTCTTTATCGAGTCTCGATGTTATACATTTTTGCTCTTTAAAGAGGGAAACGCGCGCCCAAGAAAAACAGGGAACATCTTCGTTCGAGCATATGGTACTGCCGCACACGCCGCTCAGATATAAAGGGAAACGAGGGTTGCACTGTCGCGCGTGCGACCGCATCCAGTCTGGACGCACAGGGCCGACGCCAACGCGCGCCAACGAACAAAAGCTGCGGGAAGCGATGGGGAAATGGGGAAAGAATGCTCGCGCTGGAGTGGCAGCATCGCTCGGCGGCCGCCCTTCCCCCGGCAGGTCGGTTAACGCGTTCTGACACGGCGAGACGGACGCCTGTCGTGTGGACCAGTGGCGCCCTCAGGTCGCCGCACCCTTTCCCTGTAGCGTCCCTATACACGCAGAAAGCACTGCTGATTAAAAAAAAGGAAAATTGCGAAGGTGAGGAAACTATGCTCAGGAAATAACAGGGAGGAGGAAGAGAATGATGGTTTTCTGGCTACGTGAGGGGCTTCACGGTTGAACCTCCTCACGCTTTGTTTGATGCTTTCTTTTCATCTTTGCTTTGCGGCTACTCGCGTCACTGTCACTTTCTTTCTTTCTTTTCTTTCTTTTTATTTTCACCTTTGATTGCGAGCTGTCAGTTACGCTGCGAGCTTAATCAGCATCGGCTTCATCGTGGATGCCTTTTTTCTCGGTATTGGCATGCTATAGCGCGCGAGCGCGCATTCTTTTCCTTCGAGCTTGTGTGGGCCTTATATCGGAACTATAGGGAGTAAGGCATTAATTTCGTGGCTCTTTCTCTTGTCGCATTTTTATCCCACGATCATTTTGTGTTACCATGGCAAGCTGCCTGCGGCAAAAAGGAGGACAATGGGAAAGGAGGATGGTTTGAAGGAGGGTCGGGAAAGCACGCCTGCAGGCGTGGGGTGTACATAGATGGGTGGATAGAGGATCGGGATTGGGGGGGAGGGGGACGGGAATCGGGAGTGATTACGGGGGTTGCCAGTTCCGATTTGGCCGCCTAATCCCGTCCTAAAGTGGGCGTGTCATCTGCTCTCATGCGCCGCACAACTGGCAATGCGTGTGTGTGTTTTCTTTTAATTCGTTTACTACCTGTTCTGTATGCTTCCCAAATTGCCACGCGGGCAAAGTCTCCCTCTGGGACGAGCTTGTGGGATCAATTACGGGGGAAACCGGGCCCGACGTATGTTTTGATAACCGCGTCACGCAGTGCTAGCAACAACGCCTTCTCATCTTTTTCATAAGGGGGGAGTTTTTCGATTAGAAGCTTCCTCATATCATGCGGCACTTGTTCGAAGAGCTTGCGGGCACGTTTAGAGAAGATTGCGTAAAGCTGCTGAGCGCCATGTTTGCTTGCAGCTGCATAATGAAGGTTTCGGGCTTGACGATGGGCGCTGGGCCGCATTGTGTATAGAGCTGTGCGCCCTGCAATATTGTTCCGGCTGGAACTGGTCAAAAAGCATAGCGATTGTGCCGGTCTTACGGGGCACACTTCGTCGATCTTCGTGATTTAATTTATTTTAGCACTGACATGCTATTTTATTGCATTCGGAATGTGTAAATGATGACATGGCAAGCTGCGAAAGTTCGCACAATGGGTGCGATCAAGTTACGTTCCGGAAGTTCAGTTGAAATATACATATATCGTATATATATGAACGCGAAGAAAGGGAACCGAGGGCCTCGATTTTCATTAGTCATTTCATAAGAAGCCAACAAACAAAGACACCAACGACAGCATAGTAAAAATTACATGTATTAACCCTGGGAGTGTTAGCCTGTGCCACCACTCACAAACCTGGCGGCGGATGGGGAACATCCTTTCTGCCGCAGGCGTAACGAGTATCTGATCTTGTTGGGTGAAGGCAACTGGTCAATAAACCCCCACATGCTGCCTGAAGGCATCAATGTTGCCGGATTCGAGACTCTCGTTATGTAATGAACGCTAAGAAAGGGGACTGAGATTTACTGAGAACTGATTTTTATTCATCACATCACAAGAAGCCAACATTTTCATGCTTTGTAATTTCTTTATTAGGTCCTTTGTTACTTGGGAAAGCTTACCTACTGGTTGCCTTGGTGCCTTACCTCCCACTTCAATTGCTGCTTCTGAGATCAACCTAGTTACGGTTTCATTCATTACCTCTATGCTGTCTTTATCTTCGTGTTCTAAAGCTGCATACACAATCTCTAAAATGCTATTCACTGCATGCTTAGAAGTATTCAAGATCTTAGACTGGGAAGGCTTAGGAGTGAGAATCAATGGCGAATATCTCAGCAACCTTCGGTTTGCAGATGACATTGCCCTATTCAGCAACAATGGGGACGAATTTCAGCTAATGATTGAGGACCTTAACCGAGAAAGTGTAAGAGTGAGCTTGAAGATTATTATGCAGAAGTCAAAAATAATGTTCAATAGCCTGGCAAGGGAACAAGAATGCAGGATAAGTACGTACGGTAAAGGATTACGTTTATCAAGGTCAATTACTCACAGGGGGCCCTGATCATGAGAAACAAATTCATAAAAGAATAAAATTGGGCTGGAGTGCATGTATACGGCAGGCATTGTCAAATCCTGTCTAGGAGCTTACCACTGTCGTTGAAAAGAAAAGTGTACAATCATTGCATTCTACCGGTGCTAACATATGGGGCATAAACTTGGAGGTTAACAAAGAAGCTTCGAGAACAAGTTAAGGACCGCACAAAGAGCGATGGAACGGAAAATGTTTGCCCTAACGTTAAGAGACAGGAAGAGAGCCGTGTGGATCAGAGAACAAACGGGATAGCCGATATTCTAGTTGACATTAAGCGGAAAAAGTGGAGTTGGGCAGGCCATGTAATGCGTAGGATGGATAACCGGTGGACCATTAAAGTTACTGAATGGATATCAAGAGAAGGGAAGCGCAGTCGAGGACGGCAGAAAACTAAGTGGAGTGGTGAAGTTAGGAAATTCGCAGGCGCAAGTTGGAATCGGCTAGTGCAAGGCAGTGGTAATTGTAGATCGCAGGGAGAGGCCTTCGTCCTGCAGTGGACTTAAATATAGGCTGATGAAGAAGCCAACAAACATAGACACCAAGGATAACACAGGGGAAATTACTTAAAAAAAAGAAACCTGCTTCTGTTTATTGTTGTGCGTGCCGACGTCACAACGGGTAAAAGAACACCGACTGGAAGCTGGCGAAGGTGGAATTTTATCGATTTCCTTGGAAATCATACCAGGCTCTTTCCCGTATTTTTTTTTCGAGGAGAGCCTGCTTTTTGGCATAGAAAAAAGCGCAAGGTATAAACAAACGTGTCTTTTCTTCGCACACTTATTCTGCTGCTTGCTCTCTTAGGTTATAATCGTGTCCCTTATTTTCATTTACTGTTGTGAGTGAATGAGTGACGTATCGAAACTCGAGCCAGTGCACGCAGGTGCACAGAGATAAAAAGTGGAGAGCCAAGTTTGCTGCATCTGTCTTCATTCACGACCTAATCTAAAGCAGCGAGCTGCGTTTTAAGCTGAGCGTATTGAACAAAATTTGTTATGCTAAAGCTGTTCTTAAGAAAAAAATTGACAGCCGATCACGATGCCTGACATATTGTTAGGGAAGGCGCTTGGCCGATGGCAAAGAACACTTGCAAACAAGAATGTTTGCGAATTCGGGACGGGCGGCCCGATCTCGAGGGGCCAGGGTGGCCCGTCGGCCAGGGCCAGGGTGGCTCATGGGGGTGGCTCATGGGCGTGGCTCATGGGGGTGGCTCATGGCTCATGGGTGGCCCGTCGAGCCACCCATGAGTTACCATGGCCCGTCGACGGGCCATGGTGGCCCGTCGATGAGCTTCCTTTCTGCAATCGTTAAGTCCGGGCTGGGCTAAGAGACTGCGACACGCGCAACTCTGTAGTACAGCCACCGCGAACGCTGGGCGTGGGGCCAGCGTTCGCGCCGAGCTGGCGATCGAAATCCCTACAAAACTGGTGTTACGATAATAACCGGAATGCGTAGCAATGCAACCGTGTGCTCACGTCTAAGCGCAAGTCGTAGTCCACAATTTTTCACGCGAAGCTTCTTATAAGGCAGAGCTTTCGGTGGCTCCCGGGTACGCAAAAAAAAAACAAAAAAAACACCGCATATCCACGGGGTGAATGATGATGAGTGGGCGAAGCTCCGGAGGGAATCACCGGTAAACCGTGAATCTTCCGTGTAATTCGCCCAGTCTCGCCGCACTAAATCGAACGATTGATTTCCATCAATGACATGCGCCATATGTGACGTCATCCTTATTTTATAACAGCGCCCTTCATTATAATTGCACCATCTCCCGCTTAAGGGGACGCTAGCACAAACGCGTTAGAAACGTGCAGTACTCTCTAGTAAGGGGGAGAGGCCACAGCGTCTTACGCAGCCGTTTACACATGCCGGAACGTGCACCGCGTTTGCCGACGCCATCACATGACTGCTGAGAGAGTATAACCCCCGTATTCATAAACGCTCCTCGACTTGAACTTGACTTGTCACCGCCTTCAACGCGTTTCGAACGCGCTGCCCAAGGCGGTGGCAAGTCAAGTTCAAGTCGAGGAGCGGTTATTTATACGGGGGTAAGGCGGAGAGGCCACAGCGTCTTACACCAGCTTCTTACACGGGCCGTAACGCGCTAGCACAAACGCGTTAGAAACGCGCAGTCTTTCGTTAATGTTGGGTATTTATTGCCATCGTGGTGCGTGTGCCCATGTGCGCTTCGTGGCGTAGTGGTTAGCGCCGCGCGTTCGGAAATGAGGGGTCCCTGGTTCGATTCCGCGCTACGGACACAACTTTCGGAATTTTCTTCTCCATAAAAGTAGACGTGGCTACCTACTACTACTACATACTACAGAGGAGGGACAGACCCACACCCTAAGGAGCTTCGCCCCTAAAACTGTCACCATCAGCATTGGCTCGAGCGTCGCCGTCTTCTTCCGCAACTAGCTCATTGGCGCATCTCGGTTTGCGCTCGTAGGGAGCCTACATGCAACGCTCCTTATGCGCTCGTGCTCGGGTTGCGCTCGTGCCATTGCTCCCGCGTTCGTCGTCTTCTTCCACAGCTGGCTGCGTTGCCGCTAATGACTCCAGCGTAGTATTTCATTTCTCTTCTGTCGTCGTAATGGGGAGGCCGCATTTACGTGGGTACGAGCCATTGCTTAAGCGGGTATGAGCCCTTCATTGTCTTACGTAACGGACTGACTTAATTTTGAAGCAATTTACTTTCAAAGAATCGCAAGCGGCAATGGGCGGGCGGATGCTGCTAACCCCGCCGCCGAGCAAACTCTAGACATCGAACGCAAGCCGCACCGGCGGCCTGCGGGCATACCGTCAGCGACGTCGTTCTCTCCGTCGCAGCCGTCGCATCATATGGTTAGTTTAGGCGCCCCCAGGACAAGCTTCGCTCATCCACATTTTCCGGTAGGAGAAGGGTTGGTTGAGTTTTTTTTTATTTGTACCCCGAACTTTCCGAAGATTTCGGACAAACCGACGGCACTGCTTATTTCTTCCCTCACGCAATATGCATAATTGACAGCGCATAAGTCAGCACCATGAACCAAACTTATTCGTTTAAAGTACTCGTCAACGTTGCTTACCCTTGCGTAGCCGCAATACAGCAATGGGGCTCGTTTCGCGATGCCATTATCACGCACACAACTGGGGACAACGCGCCGCTAAGGCAACACGAGTATGCTCGACCTGGCCGCAGTGGCGCTGCCGCGCTCGGCAGCGCTGGCGCCGCCATACGAGTGCACGAAGCCTATAAGCCTGGAAGTTGATGGGCGTTCACCGCAGCATTTTTTACAGCGGAGCTGTTTAAGCCGAGCGTTAGTCCGTAACATGCGAACAGAAAATGTGAGCCGATCCTGGCAGTAGTGCAGAAAGGGTCCAATCGCTATGGCAGATACCTCTGTGAACTAGCGAAGGTGTTTAAGCCTAGCCCAAATACGTTGTCTATACCTTGGGATAGCCAATCGATAGCCAATCAATAGGTAATCGATAATTGATCAATCATCTATAGATTCCTGAAAATGCTGGGGATGACTTGGTAGTGCTTAGCCTAGCCCAAATACGTGGCCAATACCTTGCGATAGCCAATCGATAGCCAATCAATAGGTAATCGATAATCGATCAATAATCAATAAATTCCGGAAAATGCTGGGGATGACTTGGTAGTGCTGGGTACCGATCAGCTCCGCTGTTTCTTTAGCCTCGCGCCCCTAGTGCAAGTTACGCTAATTTGTCAACTTGCTTCGTTATTAGATCGAGATGTGAGAAATTAAAATGTCGCGTTGCCAGCTTCAGGCAAGCTCCAACGCCAGCGTAAACACTCTCTCCTTCTGCTTCAGCTATCGTCCGCAAGCGACACTTCTTCACTGCGTTCTCCTATACCGGAGCTGAGGGAGCGCGCTATATACGTGCCGAGGGCCGCCTCTTCTCTCCCTGTTTCTGTGGCGCGGCGCGCACTCTTCCTGGCGGTACGGCGCATGCTCATAATCGGTTCATAATCATAAAGTCACGGACCATAATCGGTGACGTTCAGGCAGTGAGCGTTACGCGGAGGCATTTGCGTGTGTAACCGCGATTCTCCGGCAGGAATATATTCGGGGGTTCCTTCGAGGGGCAGGCGGCGTGAGCTTCTGTTTTGAAATATCAGCTTTTTTTGCACCAATTGATAAATCGCAGACACGATTAGATCTACGCGCCGCGCTTCTTAATTTGCAATGGTCAACCTACGTAAGGGGCCTTTTAAGAATCGTAAAAATCCTTTCGTAACTGAGTAGAATGACTGCTCATGAAATAAAAGTGTTTATTTCGATCCGCTTCATAGCAGACTGAGGAGCTGCAGAAAAAAGCTGTTCCAAACAGCTTATGAGCTCGACATTCAAAATGAAATTATTAATGAACTTGAAACAACATTTCTAAGGACGTATGACGCAAATGCTAGTCTGGTTCCAAGTTATTGCTGTCCAGAAAAACGGATGGAGCGTATTTAAGTATATACAAATAATCGATACCCTTATTATATATCGAAGCTACAGCTTTATACGGTACATAGCCAGTTTGGAACCGATGATGTGACGTTTAAGACACCCACCGACAGCTGGAAGGAGAGTCGCACGCCGTATAAGTAAGCAAGCGTAACAGATAACTCAAAACATTAGACGCAGCCACAGGCACGTATACGTTCGACCCACGTCCCCGCTTACGGTATACGCATAACGTACTCGTAAAACAATAGATCAAAATGGCCGTTTCGAACAATTGCATGAGCCTGTGCTGGGCCAGAAGTTTGCTCAACATACGTAGATAACGACGGTGGTGTTTTTTTTTTCTTTTTTTTTTCTACCGTTCCCGGAGCCCTCCACGTACAGTAGTTTGCCCGCTTATCTAAGAAGAAACGGCGCCCGCTGCAAGACTGCGAGTGGTCGTTTAAAGCGCACTTTCGGTTTGCATTTTGCGGAGATCGAGCGGCGCGTGCATTGTCGCGATACGCGCCGACAAACAAGGCTCCGTCCATTAGCGAGAGACAGGAATACCGAAGCACCCCTTCGAGCACGTAAATGCCCGCTATAGATAAGGACGCGCACAGGATAACAAATGAGCGGCAGGCATAAGGAAGCACACTGCGACCCGTATACTGCACTCGGGCTAATACCGTACAGCACTGTAGAAGCTGGATATAGCCGCTGCTATAGCCCACCGGAGTCGAACATGTCGAAGCCCTTTGCACTCCTAAGTTTGGTTATACCGCCAATAGTTTACAGGATGCCTGCAAGCAAGCTTCTAAAAACCGCAGACCACTTCGCGACAATTTTGACAAAGCCTTTATTGTAACAGACCCGGCCCGCTGGACCGCCTGTAAGATGTATAAAGTCACATGATCCGTGAACAATACACAAGCCTATGCCTCGAATTCGTAGTCAAAAATGTATGTACGTTGTGCATAGGCAGGATATAGGCAAAAAGAATAGTAATAGATAAGATATATGCCGTATTGTCATGCTCAGTCACCGCACTCCCATCACCCACGAGTGAACGTAGTACAACAATAAAGGAGGAATGTGGATGGGCAAAAGAAAAGGAGTCAAAAACTGGTGAAAGAGGCCCTGAGCCGTGTTTTATCGAAGTCGCAAAGTGCATTTCTAGTTAAAATAGACGATTTCAAAAATACTTTGCCGCGAAAACTACTTCAATGCGTCCAGCAGAAGCGGAAATTTATTGGCAATCAAACGCGGTGCTTCCGCTCCTTCTTCAACGCCTTACACTGCGGAAGCTACGGCGTAGCGGGGCGTGGCGACAACGCTCCCCCTGCTGAATGCCACCGTGGCGCGCAGTTGAAAATTGATTTTGTATGTTCACGCATAGACGCCACCAATTCCGATTTTCACGCTTACGCCACGCCAAACGCGGTTGTTCTCAGCGGACCGCAGTGCGCTCAGCCAGCGGACTCTTCGCGGCACCTAATGGCGGCCGCGGTATCTGCGGTACGTATAGCACACCGCAGCTAAACGTAAGTGTTGTGTGTATGCGCATCGTTTGCGTTCTGCACGAGAGGGCTTGAGTGCGCGCTCGCGCTCTTATGCTCCAGTCTGGCCGTGCGACGTGGTGCGAGCCGGCTTTGTCCCGCACCAACTTGATGGACGAATAGTAGCCACATCCAACTTGTGCATTTTGAAGCACCATCAATAGCTCAGTGCGAAGCGAAGTCTCACAAAGCGGCTAACCAGGAGCGGCCAGCAGTGAGCGTTCGCTGGCAAGCGTGCGTGTGATGGCGAAAGTTTAATACCGGCCTACAATGGCGGCCGCGGCCTAGCGTGAGCAGACGACAGTCGGCTTTTAGGGAAGTACGTAATTATTATCGAAATTCGAACGCAGATTTTCGCTTAATTCAGCCTGCTTGTTAAACTGCGTCAATAAATATACGCAGTGAAAACAGTAAGACAATGATGCTTTTTTCCACGCATTGGAAATAATTTGTCCACGTATATAGTCAGGTTTGTAACCTCCCTGCTGTAATTCCCTACGGGGCCATGCAGGTAACTAATAAACAAATAAAATTAACAAAGTGCACTGACACACACACACACGCACATCCGCCGGGGTGGCTCAGTCAGCTAAAGCGTTGCGCTGCTGAGCACGAGATCGCGGGATCGAATCCTGGCCGCGGCGGCCGCATTTCGATGGAGGCGAAATGCAAAAACGCCTGTGTGCTTGCGTTGTAGTGCACGTTATAGAACCCCAGGTGGTCAAAATAATCCGGAGCCCTCCACTACGGCGTGCCTCATAATCAAACCGGTTTTGGCACGTAAAACCCCAGAAAGAAGAAGAACACGCACGCACATATCCTCTCCATCTTTTCTTCGTCTCTGCTGTCTCTCTTTAAGCGTGAACATCTTGCAATTAGTAGGTCCCTGATTGAGTGAAAGCAGCTCTAGCTTCATGAATGTGTTCACAACCTAACTTCCTGCACGTTAATCTGAACTTGAACCATTATTTTCTGCTTTCTTCAGTGGAACGTGCTACCAGCACTTTATTCTTCACTGAGTGTTTGTTTAATTTATCGTGTAGTTGCAGTATACAGATAGTGACTATGTTACAGGGCACTAAGGCTGTACGCTCGCTTGCTGCCGATACATCATGCTTTTACTATATACATACAATACAGCAGGCTACGCCTGAGTTATGCGATGTTACTGCTCGACTTTTTTTCCTTTTTGACCTCGTTTCTTTTTCCCTTTCTTGTTTTTCTTCTATTACATTTCTTAGTCGCTGGAGCATAATTTTGATGATTGAGATAGCTAGCTCTTCGGATATATAGCCTGTTTCTTCAGGGTGTATTCGTTTAATTGAGGAACAAGTTGGAGCTTCGAGAAAAGGCTGCACGGAACTAAATTTTACTGGACGCATACGATACCGAACGCTCGAGGTTACAAGAGCTACGGGGCCCTTTGAAGAAGCGGCTCGATGAAAAAGTCGTGTTCGCCTCGACTTTCGAACCGGCGCGCGCATGCATCGCAATGATCAGCGACGAGTCGAAACGCTAAGGTTTCTTGCGGAAGCTAACTGAAAGAGGGGAAGGTGCAGGGGGAGGAGGGGGGGTTTGCAGGAATGTAGAAACATATTAACTGAATCGATGATGCGCGGGAACGGAGCGGGAAAAAGAAAAAAAAAAATCAATTTCTACCGGCGCGGTCGGCGCCGCGACTTGCTCGGGGTGCTTTCTCTCTCGGCCGCTCGGAAAAGCGGCGCTGATGCGTCCAGGTGATATGATCGACTCGGATGCACGGCGCGCGGTCATTAATCAGCTCGCGGGAATACGGCATTTCCATTTTAGGTTTGTCATTTTACCGGGAGGGCGGTCGAAGCGCGTCGTCTTTAATCGCTGGACCGTGACGTCGCAGCTCGCTCTATGATTGGTCCGCTTCGAGCGCGCTAAACGATGTTGCGCGTGCGCAGTAGAGCACCCCCCCCCCCCCCCCCCCCTTGAGAACCGAACAACAAAAGGAAACAATGAGCAAACGAAGAAAACATGTACGTGTTTGCAACCGATTTGCGAACAGGACTGAAGAAAGCGCCCAGCGAGGGGACCGAAGAGGAGGCAACTTGCAATCGATTCTCATTGGACTTGCGACCGTCGTGTCTTGTCGTGCGTGCACCTGTGTTTGCGTTTCCGAGACAAGCGTTGGCTCTCAGGTATACGCTCATACAGCCACACGCGCAGAGTTTAGTCATTCGGGAAGACATAATGGTCGTAGCCACAGCCATATATGAGCAACCGAAACAAACGGGCTAAAAAATTTCTCCGCACGACCGCGCATATAAGAATCCGACCACTCGCGTGCCACCGTGCTCGATAGCAGACGGCAACCGCGCCTGCGGGTGCTAGCAGACGAAGCGGAAGGCAAGCGTGCGTGCAGACAGACTGTACAGCATGCTGTATAGCAGACGACACATGCTAGCAGATGACGCCGACACATGTTAGCAGACGACGCGCAGACCTTCGCGAGCGCACCTACACGCCGTGAACGGAATAACAGGGGTCACCAGGAGTCGATGCACTTCGTGAGCGCGCGTTCCTCTCTCGGCATTTCTCTTCCGGCTTGTCACTTGCGCTGCTGCCCCGAAGCTGCAACGTGCGTTCATTCTGTTCTGCTCTTTGCATTGCTTTTCTTTGTCGCTGTTGTCATTCCGAATGCAAACACGCATGCTGGCCCCCGCTCGAACGGATACACAACGGTTCGCTATGTGGACACGCGTACAAGTGCGGGTCGTTAATTTTCTGCCTGCAACAGTTTGCGTATACTTCCTTTACAAAGAGCCGCTATCAACATTTTTAAAAAAGCTTGTAGCTTCTCATCGTCATCATCATCATCACCGTGCCGGCTGCGCGCGCACGCACGCGTGCTACGCCAGAAGGTCTCGCTACGCGAAAGAAGAGAAAGCCAGCTAACGAAAAACGAGAAAGCGCGACAGAGCCGAAAAACAGAGGGCTGTCAGGAGCTAGCTGAAACGATTCGAAACCCGGGGTTCAACGAACCGCAACGAACCTGCACGGGCGAAAGCTGGCGGTCGCATGCCCCCAGCTGGATATATCTCCACCTGCGGCAAGTTTGTTGGACGCCGCCATGTGGGGGCTCTGGTCCGGAGAGAAGGACGAAGAGGGTAAAAAAAAAAAGGGGGGGGGGGGGGCGGTCATCGAGCTCCAATCATGTATGCAGCGAGCTGCGTTCTAGAGTGCCTCTTTTGTATGTGTGTGTCTTCCATTTCCGCCCCTTTCGTGTTCGTCTGCCGTTACGCGGCATCGGGCGTCGTTCCCTTTTTTTGTTTTTTTTTTTCCCCTGTGAGCTCAAAAGATAAGCGTATATATGCCAGCGCACGCACTGAAATTGCGGCATTATAGCTGTTGTCTTCCGTAGAGAGAACGATCGGTGTTGTTCAATTACCAGGAAGCGAAAAAATAAAAAAAAAAAAACGTTTACGGCAAAAGAAAGGCGGTATAGGCTGCTGCAAGTGGACGTAAGTCATAAATCTGACAATGCTGAGCGAGCATACGCGGACGGTTATGCTCGGTGCGGTGAAATGGTTATAGAAAGACACACACTTGTTGAACGATTATGACGTTACGTTGTTATTTTTTTTATTGCAACTTATTAAGTGGAGGTAGCAGCGCTTTAATTTGCATAATGGTGCTTCGTACGCCAGACGTACGCACAGTAAAATGCACTCAAGTTTGGTACAGACTGACGCCCCCGATGCCCTTCCGCAGACGAATGCCTCATGAAAAACAGACAAAGAAGACCTTCCGCGTCCGCCGCCTTGGCTGTGAGAGGCGCTGGCTGACACTCCCACGGCTAATAGAGAAGTTTAGAATAGGGGGACGCAAGCGTAGGTGCCCCGAAATCTAAAACTAGAGTGTACTAGAATACACTCTACTAAAACTCTCTGATGTGGTACATATACACAAATGCCCAAGAAAGCGGCCCGGAAGAAAGCCGCCGTGGTAGCCTAATTGATAAACCACCGCATATATATATATATATATATATATATATATATATATATATATATATATAATGAGGGGGGGGGGGAGATAGAGTGAGACGTCATAAGGGAAAGGCAGGAACGTTAACCAGGCTGAACCCGGTTGGCTACCCTGCACTGGGGAAGGGAATTGAAAGAGAATGGAAAATGTGGATTCGGTTTCGACCCACGGCAAGTTATCTTTTCGTCCACTCTCATTTCTCTTTACCTTATTCTTTCTACACTGTAAACCGATTTGCACCCTTAAAACTACTTCCTGTCGATAATTTGCACCCTTACACCATTTACGGGCGTAAGGGATATGAGCTATAGACTGATTTGCACCTTTAAGGACCCTTAAAAATGCAAATTGGTTTACAGTGTACATTTCATTAAAACATTTCAACAAGAAATTTAATTCCCACCTATGCATTCAATGGCTTCACTGTCTGACATTTCGTATGATAGTGAATTGTGACTAAAAAGTTCCTTTGAAAGATGCAAAGCAATGCTCTGAATAAAAAAAAATGCGAAGATAGTCCGGCTCACGCATGCTTTACATTTTTTTTCTTCGATATAACATGCTTGCAAAAGTTCACGTGCCGATTTAACTTTGCTGCCTGTAATGATCTTCGCATCCTGAAATATTCGCAGGTAAATGCAGGATTTTTAAAGCGCTCAACGAAGCACGTTCAAATCCTCCTTGCTCATGCTCCCTCCGATTAGGTCATTAACGCAGCGTCCAGTTTGCCCTGCGTAGGGCTTTCCACGAATCAGCGGATTTCATGCACCACTCCTGTGGTGCACTGCGCGTATAGGACTTGGCGTGCTTCATTTCGAAGACAACCTTAAAGCTGTCCGTTGGATGTGAGGACCAAGTGGATCGAGCTTGTTCGCGGTGGAGAACATAACAGATATACTGCAACGTACCGTATTAATATTAAATGCCGTACCGTAGTGGGGGACTCCGGGTTAATTTTGACCACCTTTAACGTGCACCCAATGCACGGTACACGTGTGCTTTTGCATTTCACCCCCATCGAAATGAGGCCGCCGCTGCCGGGTTTCAATCCCGCAACCTCGGGCTTTGCAGTGCAACACCAAAGTCACTTCGCCACCATGGTGGGTCTGCCGTATTGTGTTTTTTCTTATCCAGTGTTCTCGCGATTTTTCAGTGTGTATACCGTACCTGTTCGGCCTTCCTTCCGCGTTCTTCTTTGTCGTACGTGCTTTGAAATGAGTGCGTCGCATTTGCTAGCGCGTCCTTTTTGTGCCACGCGTCGTCATGGCAGGCGTGCAGCGAGTGTGAAGTCTTGCGCGACGCCGTCAGGGCCTCGCTCAGCGTCAGGTGTCTGGAATACAGCCTCGCGAGCAGGCATCGGCGGCCAGCGGCGGATAATTGTCCCACAGCCCTCTCTAAGCTATGTATAACGTGCGCGCACACACACACACACGCACACACACACACACACACACACACACACACACACACACACACACACACACACACACACACACACACACACACCACACACACACACACACACACACACACACACACACACACACACACACACACACACACACACACACACACACACACACACACACACACACACACACACACACACACACACACACACACACACACACACGTATTTATTTATAAAGACACAAATAAATTGTCGCGAAGCGTTGAAACTCTGAAGTGGGTCGCGTTGACGAGGGACACCGGGACAGGCGGGTGGTGCGGGAGTAGGCGTTTGCTGGGACGCGTCTTGCGGCATGGCAAGTGGCAGTGCACGGCATCGAAGCTCCAGGGGCATCGAAGGGGTTTCGGAGCGGGTTTTAGGGTACAGCACTCTCCACCAATTTGTAAGGGTGTTTATTGGACGGCACTTTAAGCAGCGCAAGGGCGACAGTCCAAAAAGCGCAGCACGGACTCTCAGCACGAGCGGCGGTCGAGAGCCGAAGAAAACGACCCACTAGAAGGTACTGGAGAAGGAGGACCCACTTGAAGGCGCTAGAGCGGACGACCCACTTCAGAGTTTCAACGCTTCGCTACAAAATAAATAAATATATATACAGTGAGAGGCTGGCGGGATCCGGTCGTAGAGGACGAACGTATGACAGAACAGATGCTTCAGTGCCTATGTTTCAGGCCGGGGTCCGGCCTTCGTAAGGGAAGGCCGGACCTGACGAAGGTAAGCAGGTATATACATACCGACCCTCGAAAAAGGTCGGTCCACCGGAAAACTTCACCAAAGATTGGCTAGCCATGGTAGCGGCCCAGACATCACCTTTTTTCCGTGCTCACGGAGGTTTCGACGGGAATTCAGGGCGCAGGCTCCTTTCTCAAGCGTATCACCCCTGAAGGAAGCCGAACGCCAGGCCGGGGTACGCTTGTACCCATTTGAACCAGTGGGTTCCCGGAGGCGGTGGGAATCGAACCCACAACCTTCCCGCAGCCGAGGCGGGCGCTCTACCCCTAGGCCCACGGCTACATACCGACCCTTGTAAAAAGGTCGGTCCACCGACCGAAACTCTTGAGTAAATAAACCTAAGCACCCGCCGTGGTTGATTAGTGGCTATGGTGTTGGGCTGCTAAGCACAAGGTCGCGGGATCAAATCCCGGCCACGGCAGCCGCATAAACGATGGGGGCGAAATACGAAAACACCCGTGTACTTAGATTTACCTGCACGTTAAAGAACCCCAGGTGGTCGAAATTATTCCCGAGTTCCCCACTACGGCGTGCCTCATAATCAGATCGTGGTTTGGCACGTAAAACCTCATAGTTTTAAATGAACGTAGGATAAGCGCAAAGTTCTGATTCTCATCTTTCGAAATACGCTTGGCCCATTCAAAAATCCTGTTACAACTATATATGTACACCTGTGTTGACACGTGTACTTATTTGTTATTCACCGGTGACCGCTTTTCACCGGCTAACAAATGTTAGGCGTTATCGCTCGGCGCAGGACGCGTCTGCATGTATCGGAAGTTTGTCGAACGTTATAGATGCTTCTGTCCATTGTCTGTTGTCACCGGCGCTTACGTAATCTGATTGTATGAGCGACGCGAATTGTCTAGTACTTTCTGGAAGACACGCGGGCACCAGGGATTACTCTGGAACCTTCGATGACTCATGTATAAAAGCCGACGCGTTGCGCCGTTGATCAGATTTCGACGATCGCCGACTGTGTTCGCCGCTATCGTTCTGCTTCGAGTGCAACTTGTTCCTAGCGCGTTCCTCACGCTCTTTCTACGACGTTCCCAGACAAGAATCCTTGACCAAAGCTCCGTATATAAAACCAACTTTAGCGCGAACTCCTTTCACACCACACTCCTCCGTTGATCTACTTTTTTTCGTAGACCGCCATTGGTTAGCGTGCCTCACGCCCTCCCCCTCCAACGCGACTATTGGACGGCGCGACTTACGTCAACCCCCTCGCCGTTCTCCTTTTCATCTGCACCCTCTCACAGCATTCTCACAGGGTTGAGCTCTTCTTTTATTGCGATAGCAATTATATGGACACTTCCACCGGATTTCTGCCGTCGGCGTCGCCGTCGCCGTGAGGTTCCGTATAGATAAAATCTTCGCCGCGCGCCGTATGCCCGAGCGGAAGCGTGCGGGGACGCACGCTGTCACGGAGAGCGAACGCACTCAATCTTCCACGCGCAAGCAAGGAAGCGGGAAGCGAGCACCGGAGGGAGCGGGGGGGGGGGGGGGCGCATTTTTACTCTGCCAACAACCGCGCTCGTCGCTCGCTCGCACCGTCTCTTATCTCCACACGGCTCTGACCTTTATGCGCTGTGCATTCGCCGCTCAGTTTCCGTTGAAGCGATAGACCGCACGTACCTTCGCCCGCAGCGGCGTATATGCGCTTGCTGCCAGCGTTTTGACAGTCGTTGTCTGCAGTCATTCAGTGTGATCTATTCATGTTTGTTTGTGCGCGCTCACACCACAGTTAGTAACAGTCAGGCCACATTTTCCAACACACGCTACACATGCAATGCTGCCCGGATCGGCAGTGCAGCGCTACAGGTGTGTCCCTTCGCACGCGCTGCCCACGGGCAGCGCTTCTCATCACACCACCATTTCACACGCGCCTTCTCGTGGTCATCGAGTCTCTGTTCATGTCGGTCTACTTACGCCGCAGCACACCTGCTTACTTAATCAGCTCATGTTTACTACAATTCATATTGCTACCAAAGCCGCTCACCTTACTTCGTATGACATTGCTGTGTTGCTGTCGCATTCATTGCTTCGCCCTTAGGGCGAAACTGTGACATTTTTTCGTCTCCTCTCCTGCTAGGTCACGTGGCTTTTCTACACGCGGACACGGTCTCATGGTACCTAGCTCTTAACAGCTTCGCTGTAAAAAAAATAAAAAATAAATAAAATTCTCCTGGTGCGGTACGTCACTGCTGACAGAATCCGATTGGTTGTCTCCTCGTATATTCTATAATATTTAGGAGCTTGGCTAGCTTTAGCGAGGACACCCTGTCGCAATCTAATATCTTCGCAACTAATATATATATATATATATATATATATATATATATATATTAGTTGCGACGAGACGAAGACTAAACCACCTTTGAATAAACGCATCTAATCAGCAACAACATACATTCATGCAACCTTGATGAAACAAATTGAAGGAAAGTTTGCGGTCTTCGAAATGAAATATTGCGAAACTGACGACGAACTGTGCGTACCGTCCGTCGTCCGTTCCGCTCTGTTTGATCTCGAAGACAACCTACCAGCTTGCCCAGCTTGCTGTGTTTCATCACGTTGTCCTGACTGACCGACCTCCACATGACGCGTTAACGGAACGTGACGTCATTAAATGGGACTAAGATAGACTGGGCCTATACGGCTACCTAGACGACTACCTTCGATAAAACCCAGTCATGAATGGTGCATGCGATGGGTGGTGACCGCATTCTTTCTTCGCCACACACCTTGCCACCTGCGACGAGAGTGGAGTCTCAGTGCGGGGTAAAACGGTTAGGTTTGTTGCAAGGCTGTCGTATGTATGTATGTATGTATGTATGTATGTATGTATGTATGTATGTATGTATGTATGTATGTATGTATGTATGTATGTATGTATGTATGTATGTATGTATGTATGTATGTATGCGTGCGTGCGTGCGTGCGTGCGTGCGTGCACATATTCGTGTGCATGTATGTAGATGGCATGGCGGAAAACTTCTCCCAAGCTAATATCTTGGCTACGCCACTGCGCGAACTTTCGAAGCTGTCTACGCTCTTCAGGATTTCTCGTTACGGGGTGCAACTGCGCACCATGTTTGTATCATAACTGCGAACTTCTTGAAGGATCGCGTGACCCGTTACACATAAGCGTTCGTGAAGGCATGGACACAGTGCACACACCTGCGGACACGCCGGTGTCTCTATGTGTACGAGCCTTCTGCGCCGTTTTGCGACGCGAAACATTCGTGCGCTCACGTGATCGCGTCAAAGAGCAAAAACGGAGAGACGGTCTGGTGGCAAGTGAATCATTCTTTCCTCCGGCGTGTAGCGAGGAGCAATTAACGGCTACAGAGGGAGAGAGAAACCCTGGCTGGGCGCAAGCGCGCTACACGCCGCGCTGCTTTTGCGCTACGGGCCACCATTGCGTGCGATCGCGCGATGACTGTCGTCTGCACCCACTGTTCTTCTGCTCTCCGGTCGCGTGACCACGTGTTCCCTCTCTCTGTTCTTTTCTGCTTCTCTCTGCTACTCTTCTTTTCACTTCCGAGCCATCGTTTTCTTGTCTTTTTATCATTTATATTGTTTTATTGCTGTATCGCGACAGGCCGTACAACACGCCAACTGCTGGCGTCGGTCGCTGGTCTGAGTAGAAACGTCGCCGGCGCCTACCTACTGCATCGAAGCGGCGGATTGGACGGATTCGCTGTTGCGTGTTTCGGCGAGTTCGCTTAGGAACGTGCGCTCACTTGGCGCTTCGCTCAGCTGGGCATGTTGTGCGCGGAACGCTCCGAGTCGCCGCGCTGACTCACATGAGTCACACGTTTGGCGTCTTCCGCGGAAAGCACACGCTTTCGTTCTTTTTGTTGATTTGTGTTTCGTTCTATATGGAAATGGTGGTCGGACGAGCGACGATTCGTTTTTCTCTGGTATCCAAGATGCAACAACACTGGCTAAGTAGTGGTAACCACGTGGGTCAAATTCTCGGTATTAGAGTGATTTAGCATGGCATACAGCATAGCATAGAGGGAAGAGAGGGGTTCGTCGAAACCGTCGCAAAGATGGTTCTATTTATCGAAGCGTTAATTACATGGAATTAAGCGGACTCCACGCATGCTTCTTTTTGCATTTAGTTCAGTAGTTCGGAATGCTAAATTTGAGATATTAGCCTCGGAAGTGTATCTGTTTGCATTGTTCTCAAACTTTATTGCGAAAAAAAAAATAAGTAGTGAGGGAGTAAACTTTATTACGGAGATCAAGCTGTTGACGCCCGAAGGTGGGCGGCCACCCTAATCCAGGTAGCCCTGGCCCTGTCCTGAAAGCCTAGACCTGTTCACCAGCCGTAGCTGGTCCTCAGGTCGTGGGCTTTTCAGCTGGGCCTCCCACTGGTCTTTTGCTGGTGCTCGGGTGCTCGTTGTCCGCCAGTTCCTTTATTGCGATAGCAATTATATGGACACTCCAAAGCAGATTTCTTCCGTCGCCGTCGCCGTGAGGTTCCTTATGACGTCAATGGAGATGAAATCGTCGCCGCGCGCCGCCGAACGCTGTATGTGCGAGTGAATAGGCGCGAGGGACGCGCGCTTTCACGGGGAGTGAAGCCACAGCGGACAACAAACGCGCGTTCTGCACCGTGCTCCCTTAAGGGCTGCAGAAGTAGGCGTTTATTTTCTAGTTTACAATCACCATATATGTAGAGCAAACGCGCCTTCTTCCGACGCGCGAAAGGCCGTGGGGGGAGGGGGAAGGAAGGGTGGCGACGTTTAGCTGCGGCACCAAGTGCCTATTTATATCAGAGGCTCCGGCAACAGTCACCAACGCCGCACGCATTTTGTGCGAACGCGGGGAAAACGCCGACGGCGTCGACAACAGTTCTGCGTGTTGCCGGTGCTGCTGCATGTCCAAGTTTATACAGCTGATAAAGCTACTATCATTACTCCGTATAGCTCTCTAAAAATTTTCTATCGCAATTGATGCATCGCCTTTCAGGTGAAACTGCGACAACTTTTTTGCATTCCCAGACCATGTGGTAAAGGGTATCTGCCAGATTGCAGAATTGGCAGTCTCTTGTATGTGTTGAGGGGTACATCGCGTGTAGCAGAGAGCCGTGGAGGTAAGTGGCCTTCTCAAGTCGACGTAGTATGACGGCTTCTTCTCTGTTAAGCTTGAAGTGTGGTGGTGGATATTCCGCCAGTTCTTCTAATGTTCTAGAAATAAATAAGTAAATCAATAAATACACCTTGCCACTATACTGCCACCGTTCATGTTAGTCCTTCCTCTCGTTACATCAGGTGAGCTTATGGCTCGCGAATGTTAGTATTGCACAGAGCATGAAAATGATACGCTATTTTCGAGTTCAGGAAATCATATTCACGAAGTACGTATAGAAACCGATTGTGCGCTCATTCAAGCTGCATCTTGAATGCTGGACACTCTGCTCGCATTATTTATCAAAAATTCTTTATATTTTTTCCCTGTCTTTTCAGTGCCTTGTCACCCTGCCTCGTCAGTCCACCGTCCAACGCAAGTCCGGAGCAAGCCTGTGTGGGTGGAGCTCGTCCGTCGCAGTCGCTGTGGTGTGGTCCCGAGGCGACACCGGTGCTACCCTGGTGCTGCACTTGCGCTTTGGTGCAGTCATTCAAAAGCCCTGACTTGTGCTGTCCGAGCCGTGTATGGCTCTACGTTGTTGAGAACGTTCCTGTATCTGTCAGCCGAGGGCTTTGTTCAAAAGGAGGTTTAAAACGAAATTCTGGAGGTGGCTGTCGCCGAAGCCGCAAACCAGCATACGTGTTACAGGGACAAACGTATCCTTACACGTTAAAAGCACCAAAGGACGAAAAAAGAAAGCATGGAGCGCCAGCTGGACCTTACGCATAGCGTGGACCCTCTAGCTATTCCGAAATAATTTAATAATACGAAGAAGTATACAATCATGATCTCGCCAGTGTTAACAACAATGTTCCCATTGGTTTCACAATGCTTTCAACTTGTTTAGCTGGATAAATATTTTACGACGTGTGATGCGTCTAATATAAAGCCTGCTCCCCGGCTGTTGGAACCTTTTAGCATCTGGTTGGGCCTAGTGGAACCCGTGAGAACTTGTTTGGTGCACCTGTTGGTACTACAATTTGTTATGCAGGATCGCATGCTAATTAACACCACAGTGTCTCTTTCATTATATTTTCCTGGCGTCCCCGTGTATAGTGGATTATAGCCCGAAAGCCCACCATAAAAAAATCAACGTCAGCATTGTTAATACCGTTACCGTCGCGAGTTGCAATGCGTGACGCGAAGCAAGCTTCAAGCAAAGGCTTGACTAGTTTCATTATTTTTGTTCTGGGGGGGTGGGGGGGGTGGGGGGGGGGTGGAAGGGGCAGACGTAGTTGGAGAGTCTCGGTCCGGCTTCACTTCATATTGGTGCATTCATCACTCCAGAATTTCGTTTTGTAACTTCCTTGCTCAAAACGTTGACGTTTAGTGGAAGAGCGCGGCCAGACTTTGGAGCTTCGCCAAGAGAGCCGGGTTGTTTCGCAGGGTCCGGTCATCCTCGGCACCATCCTGGTACCTCAGCCTACCGCAAGGCGGCGTTGGTTGCATTTCATATATTTATAAACACCCATATTGCATATAGTGCGCACTGCTGAGCGCACACTCCGAGATGTAGATAGATAGATAGATAGATCGATAAGATCGAGAGAAAGTGAGCGAGCATTCTTGATTTATACCGAGTGATGGCTAGTCGATCCACATGTGCTATAAACAGAGTGCAACATTCCTTAAAAGGCATTTATAGTAATATGGCATTCTTTTAATGTCTTCATCGCTGATTATGTGTCGTCCGTTGTTGCTGTCCCATGTGTGTTCTCCATATCATTCAATGCTTTTCGTTGGGCTCCCTCGACACCCTGCACTGTCACCGAGTGTATCTCGTCCTGGAGGAGGTTTCTTCCCACTAGTGAAATGTTACCTGAAAGCAAAAGGCTAGTATAAATTGAGTCTCTTTTGGTTACATTTTTTCCTCTCTAACTCGCATGTGCAGCTTGCAAGTTTCAAGCCTGCAGTTGCTGACGGTTGTGCTCGCATGTCGTATTAACACGAATTAACACCTTCAATCCGAGCAGATGCTGTGCTTCGACCATCGTATTTCTCTCCCCCCCCCCCCCCTTCTATCTTCCTGATAAGAAAGAAAGGACATTTTCATTGCAAAGTAGTGCAAGGAAAAAAGCAAGCGGAGGAACTCACGTCTGTCTAAAGTTCGCGGAAACGTAAACGAAAGTTTTACCTCGCAACCGACTTATGCGGCAACCCTGTAACGCAGCTCTTGAGCATCGACTGAGTCAATTTACCAGAATCAGCTCAGTAATAAAGAAGCCCCAAAATTACTTTTTTTTCAGTTTCCGGCGGACAACTCGTTTCTATATGGTCACGAAACTTTCAAATAAATGCTTCTTTGTAACGCAGCAGCGTCGTAAATGTAACAAGTATAACAATTCTCTAAACATCACCTCTACCACCATTTTAACCGCACTGCATAAGTGCGTAAAAATTCGCTGCTTATTTGGTTATCTTTTTCTTTGTTTGCAATAATGAGCGGCTAAACAGTTTCCTTTTAAGTATGTTTATCTAATCTTTGCAACTATATACTAGCTTTCAGTGATGAATAATAAACTTCTTATTAGATGTGTGAAATTAACCGGGCGACTTCAACGCGACCAAATTTCCTCATAAGGTTGTACAGCCGCCAAGTGAAACAACAAGACTATTTCTGTGCTCGCATGTGTGGACATAAAATATAGGATGATGATGATTATGTGTTTACGCAAGAGCAGTTGAGGTACAGATCCATCTTGAATAAACCAACGAACTTCCCTTGTCTTGCGACCGAACTGCCGTTTTAGTCAGGTCTGATCAAATACCGGTTAGTCTACGCGGTCTCACTCATCGCTTTGTCTTCCGTCCGACAGCGTCACCGCCGAAGACCACGCTATTTCCCCCCGGAAAATTGCATATTAGACGCGAAGCAGCAGACTTTTTTATAGATGTCGTCGCAAACGCAACTAACTAACTAACTAACTAACTAACTAACTAACTACTAACTAACCAACAAACTTACCAACAAACCTACCAACAAACCTACCAACAAACCAACTACCTAACTAACCAACTAACCAATGAATATGTAACTAACGCACTAACTGACCAACCAACCAACCAACTTAGTGAAAGACCAACAGACCTATGAAAAACTAACTAACTAACTAACTAACTGACTAACTAACTAAATAACTAACTAATTCACTCACTCACTAACTAGCAACCAACGAACTAACTAACCATCACCTATAACTAACTAACTAACTAACTAACCAACTAACTAACTAACTAACCAACCAACCAAGCAACCAACCAACCAGCCAACCAACTCACTGAGAAGCCAACAAGCTTATTAACTAACTAACCAACTAACTTACTGACAAACCAACTAATGAAGTACCCAACTAACTAACTAACTATATAATACCCCTGCTACACGGGCTCTTTAACGGCCGTTAAGGAAAACGGCAGTTGGCCTTAACAGCCGTTAGGCGGAGTTACACGGCCTCGCGAGCGCCGTCGGAAACCCAACGGCGATCGACACCAACGGAGCTCGCCGGTCTCCGTTCCGCCGCCGTTTCCGTCCGTTCCGTTGTGAAATACGCAAGATCCCAGCAGCAACGTGTCCCCGCTGCAGGCGAGCGCGCCGGTGCAAAAACGCTTTGCCTGGACAGCGTTGCAAACAACTCTTGCAAATGGTTAAAAAAGCACACTGTACAGCATGTAGCGCAGAAAATAATTAGAGAACAATTTTTTTTTCGAGTTGGCGCGGTAAAAATTTTATGAGTCACGTTATAAATCGTCCAAACGGAAGTGAACCGACTGAACATGGAAAGTGCCGTGTGAGCGCAGCCACCACTGTTCCGTTCCCATGGCCGTTACGGCGTCCAACTGCCGTTTGCGTTAACGGCCGTTGCAAGTGCCCGTGTAATAGGGGTATAACCAACGCACTCACTAATTGTCTGACTAACAAACAAACCAAGCAACCAACTTACCGAAAGACCAATAAGCTTATGAACAACTAACTAACTAACTAACTAACTAACTAACTAACTAACTAACTAACTAACTAACTAACTAACTAACTAACTAACTAACTAACTAACTAACTAACTAATTAACTAACTAACTAATTACCTAACAGACTAATTAACTAAATAACAAACTAACAAACTTACCAACTAACCAACCAACTAATCAATCAAATATGTAACTAACGCAGCAGGAGCTTGACGTGGGCGAGTTTGTGTAACATATTTGAAGAAAAATCAGCGCAATAGAGACGAGGACGAAAAGAAGACAGGTACTACAACAGACAGGTACCTGTCTTTTTTTCGTCCTCGTCTCTATTGCGCTGTTTTTTCTTCAAATATATAACTAACACACTCACTAACTGTCTGACCAACCAACCAACCAATCAACCAACCAACCGACTGAAAGACCAACAGACTTATGAACAACCAACTAACTAACGGCCGAAGAACTAACTAACTAACTAACTAACTAACTAACTAACTAACTAACTAACTAACTAACTAACTAACTAACTAACTAACTTACTTACCAAATGACTTACTAATTAACCAACCAACTAACTAGCTAACCAACCAACCGACCAGCCAACAAGCTTATTTAATAACTAACCAACTAACTTACTCACAAATCAACAAACTAATGAAGTACCTACCTACCTACCTACCTACCTACCTACCTACCTACCTACCTACCTACCTACCTAACTAACTAACTAACTAACTAACTAACTAACTAACTAACTAACTAACTATATAACTAACGCACTCACTAATTGACTGACTAACAAACAAACCAAGCAACCAACTTACTGAAAGACCACCAAACTTATGAAAACTTTACTAAACTTAGCTAACGAACTAACTAACTAACTAACTAGCCAGTTGACTAACCAACCAACCGACCGAGCAGCCAAAAAACCAACTTACTGAAAAGCCAACAAACTTATTCACTAACTGACCAACTACCTTACTGACAAACCAACTAATTACCCGAAACCCGTGCCAGATGAAAAAGAACAACGTTCACTGCTTGATATATCCTAATGCCATTGCGCGGTTTCCCACTGACACACTTCCAAGGAATGAAAACTTAATGCCACTTGAGGCGTAACGCAGTCCCACAACTCATTCAGCCTAGAATCCATGCTTTTGTGCCCGATGTTAGCAACTGCCGCTTCACCCGAGAATATTGGTGAAATAAATTTAAATTATTCTGCATAAAATATAATTTGCGTAATAAAATTGAAATTATTCTGCATATGCTGCATTATGGCTTGTAATGCCATCTCTTGCCCGTTTCCATGTCAAATAATTTTTATGCTGCAAGAGGCAGACAATCGCCATGCAATAAATGCAGCCGACAACCATCGTGACATTTAATATAATTAAAACGCGCGAATTGCAGCAACAATATATAAAATGCATTAATGAACTTGAGGTCCTGACACTTAGCTGCATTAATTTCGCCTGTGTAACTAACTATCTGACTAACGAACTGACTAACTGAATGATTAACTAGTCGCCGCAGTGGGCTCAGTGTCTAGGGTGTTGTGCTGCTGGTGAGAGGTCGCAGCTTCAATTCCCGGTAGTGGCGTATCTTCGTTAACCAAAACCTTCGTGTACCGCTTTCTGTGACGTTCAAATATTCGAATGATGCTAATCTCCCCAGTATGTAATCACAGGTAGCTCAGGTATTCTTTTGCCACCTGCACCCAGTCAGTCAGTCAGTCAGTCAGTCAGTCTGCCGTCAGACTGCTGCAGAGACCTCATCTTAGGGATGGATTTTCTGCGAGATCACGGCGCCGTCATAAACATTCCGGGCCGTATGGTGACGTTCTCTGCAAGCCCCTATGCCGACACCACTCATGACGGGCAACATGAGCGTCTGCGACTCGCCGACGATGTGACCATTCAACCGCGCTCCTGCCGCCTTGTATCTGTCTCGTGCCGGAAGCCATACCATGGGGATGTGATCGCGGAGCAAATTGTTGCACTATTGCTAACCCACGGCATTTCGATTGCTAGAGGCCTACTCGACATGACTCATGGGCAAGCGGAAGTCCTTCTGACGAACTTCAGCGACGAACGCCGTCACATTCAAAAGGGCACCGCAATTGCCTACTGCGACGAAGTCATTCAAGTAAACGATTGTTTGGCTTTACAACGTCAAGACACGACCGTTCCGGCCTCGACACATTTGTCTTTCGACGTCAGCTCCACCCTGTCGCCTTCTGAGAGACAGCGCCTCTTGGAGCTGATACACCAGTTCGAAGATTGCTTTTCGACTACGTCAAAAGTGAAACAAACACCGCTGACCAAGCACCGTATAATCACGGATGATACCACGAGGCCGATTCGACAAAACCCCTACCGTGTAGCTCCAAAGGAACGTGAAGAGATTCAAAAGCAAGTGACCAAGATGCTCGAGGATGACGTGATCCAGCCTTCGAACAGTCCCTGGGCTTCACCCGTGGTCTTGGTCAAAAAGAAAGACGGCAGCTTGCGCTTCTGCATCGATTACCGCAAATTAAACCAAGTCACGAAGAAAGACGTCTACCCGCTGCCACGCATTGACGATTCGCTGGACAGGCTGCGGCATGCACGTTATTTTTCATCAATGGACCTACGAAGCGGGTATTGGCAGAGAGAGGTCGATGAGAGAGATCGTGAGAAAACGGCCTTCGTGACCCCCGACGGTCTTTACGAATTTAAGGTACTTCCTTTCGGTCTGTGCTCAGCGCCAGCCACTTTTCAGCGTTTAATGGACACCGTACTATCAGGCCTGAAGTGGTCAGTCAGTCAGTCAGTCAGTCAGTCAGTCAGTCAGTCAGTCAGTCAGTCAGTCAGTCAGTCAGTCAGTCAGTCAGTCAGTCAGTCAGTCAGTCAGTCAGTCAGTCAGTCAGTCAGTCAGTCAATCAATCAATCAATGCAAATCAAGTGATGATCTAACCAACTAAGCAACTAACTAAAGGGCTAACAAACTTAGCAGGTAAGAAACTGACGAACTGCCTTACAAAGGTTACTGAAACTTCTTAGTCAGGCAAA
Organism: Dermacentor silvarum; assembly: GCF_013339745.2. Taxonomy (NCBI): domain Eukaryota; kingdom Metazoa; phylum Arthropoda; class Arachnida; order Ixodida; family Ixodidae; genus Dermacentor; species Dermacentor silvarum. The sequence continues at coordinate 98,623,191 of NC_051156.1, forward strand.
GTTGTGATATGCAATTATTGATAAACTAACTAAGCAGCTGACCAAACGAGATACCAGCTGGCTAACTAAAGAAGTAACTAACTCAACAAGCATCGGCCAGACCATTAAAATAAGTAAATAACTCGCAGGCTAAATATTAAGTAGACAATAACCTGACTAATGCGATAGATAGATTGCGAGCACTATCTCGTTAACCAAAGAGCAAGTTTAATAGAAGGAACCTGACCTTACGTAGTAGGATGGACGCATAATTGTTGCAGCGCCTTGTTTGCATGTGCTTCGAATATTGCGCAAATGCTCATGAGTTACTGGACGCCGTCGAGATACTCTACATCTAAAAAAAAAAAATACCAATTCAGCTACTTAGTTAGCCAACGTTTGAGACACTGCTTGGCTTGGCTGTATGATCAGATGCAACTAACTGTCTAACCAACTCACTGATCAGCTAAGAAAGTAACCAACTACATAACGAAATTTGATAAAGCTGGTTCGCTTGGCTGTATAATTCGATGCGATAAACTAAGAGACTGAATAACTCAAGGGCGAATCAACTGACTGACCAGCTGAGAAGCTAACCAACTGCCTGACTAAAGGAAGTTACAGAAGGTTGTTGGCTTGGCTGTTCAACCAGATACAACTAACAAACGACTAACCAACTAAACAAAGTACTAACCAACTGCGGACAAGCTAAGGAACTAGCCAGACACCCGACTAAAGAAAGTTACAGATGCTGGTTGGCTTGGCTGTGTAATCATACGCAACTGACTAGCTAAGAAATTAACCAAGTACCAGAGTAACAAAAATTAAACAATCTGGTCAATTTGGCAGCATAATTAGATGCAACTAATTGAGGAAAACGCTCTTTATGCATTGAAGCACAAAGTTAACTGGAACGCCCATGCATTTCGTCGAAGACTTTCAGTCCTTAGAACTCATTCAGAAGTGGATACGCCGTTGCGAACTCGGCAGGCTATAACTCGCAGATTGAGAGATGTGCCGTAAAATAATTATTTAAAATGTTAATTAGAGTAATTATGTTAATAATTCAATTAGGCACTTTAATTTCTCGTGGAAGTAATGACCGCCTTACCGAGCAGTTTAGATCAGGAAGTATAATTGTGCTATCTACCACCGACATATTTTAAAAATTTCGTGAAGCTAAAATGAGACACCCTGTAGTGTTGGCTCTAGTGCCACGCTGAAAAGTGTTCATGTGGAGACTGCTGACCAGCCGGGAGGCAAAATAAACACATACCGAATAAAACAGAAAAATAACCCAAACTCTCTTTAATCGAGTCTTTAAAGACTGTAGAAGCAGAAACAAGGCAGCTGAACCATGCGCACAAAACATAAAGATGCGAAGGGCGATTCCTAGCTGAAGACTAGCGACTCTCTGCAGATTATCCGGGCCTGTGACTGTGGGAAACTCAAACTGCGCACATGTGGTTTCGTACGAAGAGCTCCCTACATAACGACTCTCGCCTGAGGGACCGCCAGAGAATACGGTCAAACCCTCGTTATTACCAGCTAGCGCAGTAAGTACAGTGACTTAACGTGACAAGAGCGAGAGTCCATTGAAAGCAATTTTTTACGACGCTGCCATGGCGTCTACCACGTCTTCAAAAAAGATATGTTGGCACTGCCACTGCACGTTACATAATGGCACAAAGTTCGCCGGCTTTTTATCAAGAAGGAGATGCGAGAAGAAGCGAGATGTGTGAACAGTTTTATCCATCGCGCAATATTTTAAAGGAAGCCCTACTTCTTAGGTGGAAGCCAAGAACGGATGTCTAAAGTTTAGTGGATTTTGGATAACCTAAACTCACTTTTATTGAGTCTTTAAAGGCTGTAGAAGCAGAAACAAGGCAGCTGTACCATACGCACATGACATAGAGATGGGAAGGGCGATTCATAATAGTAGGAAGGAGAGAGGGGAGCAAACACACACCGAATAAAACAGAAAATGTTTTAGATTCATTATACTTAAGCATAGAAACAATTGATGACACACGCTTTACCACACATTTATTTTGACAATTTTAACTATCGACCAGTTTTGTCAGGTCGTCTCGTATGACTTTACGTGGGGATTACGAGCACCAGACGCAATGTGCTGGCCCGCACGTTGATATACATTTTTATAATACATATTTCGAGAACGCATCGGTGCACCTTTAATGTACCCCAACCAACTTCCCTGTCTTTTCCTGAACAATAATAGTCGCGTGCATTTCTGCACATTCTTTAAGACGCCTTCCATACACCTACACCCACATAAAGGATCTTGCGTGCACGTAAAAGCGCTTTACACATGTGCAAAGAAGCGTGGACCGTGAAAAACGTGGCAAAATTTGTTCCACAACGGGCATCCTGATGCTGTCACAATGTCTCTGGGCAACTCGAAGGCCGTCGCATGCCGTCTTGAATACTAGCGTAGCGCAAAGCAAATGCGGGTGCAAATAGACAGAAACACATGGCGATTTATTTGGTTTTCATTCGCTTTGGTTTATTAGCACATATTGCAAAAAAGGTCATATATGCACCCGTTTTATAAGTTCAGGAAGCGGTGCCATAAATACGACTGTAAAATGGACCAGTAAGACACATGTATAATAGTACATGTATGTATTAAATAAGGAACAAACAGGTAACTAACACCATCTCCGAAATTTGAATCAGTAACATATAAAACGGAAGTACAAGGCCGTGAACAAGTAATTAATAGGTGAGATGCAAACCGCGAAAAGCTGGAGCGTTGTTAACCATACATGCAGTAATGAAATCTACATATTTTAGTGCCGCTTGTATTGTTTGTTCATATGCTCTTTTCGGGTCATTCCGTTTGCCCTATACAATTATTACAAGACGACTGACATGCCACAATACTACTACTACAAGCCGCAATCGCAACCCTGACATTCTGTGCGTGGTAGCCCTAGATTAATTATAACGGAGGACCAACGTGCGGTCATATTCTCCCCATATTGGGCTCGTTGGCAACACACTGGAGCTACATCGGGCGTACAAATTGCCTACACTGGACAATGCACCTACACTGAAGCAACTTTGGGCTTACATGACGCCATTACACACATACAATGGTCGAACAACGATAGACTGCGTATAACTACACTGATACTAGGGCGTTATTGTGCCCCCACAGTACCTGCATTATACCTACAATGGACCAAAATTGGACCCATTTTCCAGTGCTACTTGGGATATGCTTATAGCCATCTTGTGAGTTAAGCCCAACTATCCCGTGACGTCATCGTCGCGCACCTTATCGTTACCGCGTGTGCGTGACCAAGAAATGCAAGTGAACTTACAGCTTGCGTTGTGATCGCTAGGTGCCCTCCTCAAGTTCACGCCCTTCCTCGTCGTTATCGACGCTTTCTAGGTCTTCAGATATTTCTGACCCAAAGGGCACTTTGTGATCCTGACTGTTTCTTCGTTCACACGCGGGTGCAAGCACCAGACCTTGCATTTATTCGTCAATTCGCGAATAAAGAACGGCATTTAAATGTGCTTCCACGGGTGACACAACTGTCGCGCAACAACAAGTTTTAACTGCCAGTTGCGTGCGTCACTCACTGACGCGTGTTCTCGTCCTCAATGTCATTTTTCTGCGACGCGAAAACGGATCGCTCACCAGACACCCTTACCTGATGTCCCTGTTTCGGTAGCTGTTCACAGCGTGCCTTCTTCAAAGGAGCTTACGAACAGCTAATGTGACGGCTGTAGGGAATTGCCACAGTAATAGCACACATGATTGGCATTCGGATGATGCCGTTACAGATTACTTTTCGTATTATTCTAAATATAAGTCTGAGAGAATTTCCTAGTATATGACGAGCTCGATTAATAGAATAATGTGCTAGCAATTAAAGTGCGCATTTTTTCTTAGAGTAAATGTTCCGTGAGGAAAATTCTGGAGAACTGACGTAATATCAGACTATAGCTCTCGCGGCAAAGGTGCATTTACCGAGCTCTGGCCGACTGTCAGCCGAAACTGACCGATCCCGGCAGTTTGTTGGCTTCGCGGAATCCCGAAGCATTTTCTTACAGAGGCTGGCGTTAAGTGTCCTTTTTAGTGCACAGCGTATACATTTCGCCCTTACTGCTTCCAGTGTGAGAGCAAGCGATGGATATGTGATCTGAGGGAGAGATAGACGGTGGTCTATCAGGAATTCTTGCACACAGTGGCTATATAGACGCACCCGCTGCCGTAGAGAATCGATCGACGCCTGCGTCAACATGCGTACACGTTCCTGACAAACTTCATTCGCGCACAACTACTCGCATGTGCCCCTACAGCACGACGGTGACGAGGTCCGCGACATACTTATCTCGAACTGAACTAATGACCGCCGAAATGGCAGTCCAGTACAGCGACAGGACAGACGGTTCTATAGGGGGGGCAGGCGCATTTTGCAAAAAGACGGCGTCAGCGCTAAAGCGGTGACTCTTTACTTTTTATTTATTTTTCGCCCGCGTAGGTTATAGCATGTAACACTGTCCAGAACCGCTTTACCACCCCCCCCCCTCCCCCTCACGTGTACACAGACCTTGCCGCTGTTGTTCGCAGTGAACGTTGATCGCGTCTTCGACTGGTGGGCGTGTTTCTATCGACTCCATCGTCAAACACCGCAAGTGCCAGCCCCCCATTACCTCACCCTATCTCCACTTCTGACCTCCTTTCCCCTTAATCGCGTCCGCGCAGTTCCACGACAACTAAGTCCCCGCAGAGTTACATCGGGCGTTTAAGATCGAAACTCCACCGGTCGGGGCCCGAGGGCTCGTTAAGAGAGAATCACGCCCACATCGTCGTCTCCATCGTTGCCAGGCTGACATCGTCTTTGTGGGTGTGTACAAACAGCAAGCGTCCCATTTTCGCGCTCGTGCTGCCGGCAGTTAAGACACGCGCAAGTCCTCCTATTGGCCCGCGAGTGTGTGTGCACATATATAAACACGCTGCGAACGTTTTAGAGTATGCTCGGCTGTAGGCGGTAATGCCGCGCTCTGCCAAGGCTTTTCAAAAGGATGCGCGCCATTAGACAGAGTGAGGTCAACTGGAAGATCGCGGCGCTGGGAGCCACGCCCACTCATTGCCGATCCGTCCACAGGCAGCCCAACAAATGTTACCGGGTAGCCTACGCGAACGACAGTCTGGCGTACAGCCAGGTGCATCTTGCTTCTGTGACGATGTTGAGCGCTAAGCATAAAGTCATTAGGGGCGGTTTTGGTTACCGTGAGGTTGTTTTTTACTGAGATTTCGTAGAACTTCAAAGGGACAGTGAGGACGGCGCAAGCCCGTATGTATGAACAAAAAGTATAAGCAGCCCCATATTGCCCCCCTCTCTCATTCGTTTTGATTATCGTTGTTATTATTATCACTATTTTTCTTTTTTGCAGATAAGCTTGTTTTAGCAGTAGAGATGTGCGCTGAGACGATCGTGCCTTGTTTTGCACAAAGCGTGGCATATTGGGTAGGTTTAATGGTTAGTTTCTTTATTGCTGGCATCGTCCACGCTTCTCTTGTTCTCCCTTTCCAGTTTCGAACGGCCATGCCCTCTGATTTGCCGGGAACTGTGGAGAGAGACACGTGACCACGGACGTCACACACACACACACACACACACACACACACACACACACACACACACACACACACACACACACACACACACACACACACACACACACACACACACACACACACACACACACACACATATATATATATATATATATATATATATATATTTCGCGATAGGTTGAGAGCAGAAAATGTTTAGATATTCGCAAGAACATACTATATCAGTGTAGCCATCTTCTGCCTGTCGTCGATGGTCCCATGATAAGTGAGCACTTGCCATCACAGCACTTCCACAGTGTGCTTGCTCGGTCTACGTCGGGTGTTTTTAACTGCTCCATTGTAGGTTGCAATGCGAGCTACTGCAGTCTTTCACTTAATAATACGGCTGTGCGATGAGAAAAAATGAGTGTCCTTCTAGACGAAGCTAGTCGAACTATATACACTGCGTCCGCCCAACGCTATTTTTGACTTCGTGCAAAACATACCTTACTCATACGCGTAGTTGTGTCGTTGTCTGCGAGAACGGTTTGTTAAAACCAGGAACAGTCTACGTTCCGTCTTTGGCATTTCATTATCTTCTTCCACCAGAGAAAATAACTAGTCAAGCTCACTGACATGCATTTCACACATTCTTCATGCGCCAAATCTCATTGCAGCCATATTTTGTTGGTAACTGTCGAGAAAACGGACTCGTTGGGTAAAAATGCCCGGTGGAGATCCTCTTTTAGTTTGCAATAGAAAAAAAAAAGAAACCCTCAAAGTAGTGCTAACACACCGTTAGAACATTTTCTTTTCAGTAGAGCATGGTTCTTCCATTCAAAACCAATCTTCAGAATAAACCTACACCGCATGGCCTTAAAGTGAGAACACGAACATTCAACCGTACCTTGCTGAGCGTTGTATCATATACGAATACTTCTGCACCGCTTGACACAAAAATAAAGTCTGCTATCACACTGTACGAGAGCTTTGGTAATGTCGTTATCTCTAGTCATCACCGGTTCCCGATGTGTTGCACGTCCGTGACGTGTTCTTTCGTATAGATATCATGCAGATATATTACCCTATTATCCACGAAGGCCAATTTATGTACCGATAAACCATCCGGTGGGCTTCACGATATGTACCTACTTGATACGAGTTTTATCATTTCATTTTGATTGTGTGGGATTGTGCGTAGCGTTTATCTTTCTGTGCGAGCCACAGGCATCGGTAAGGTCTAGTCACTTTTCGGTTAGTCTTTTGCAATAGTGGCTCCAATATTTTTTGCACTGCACTGTCGTCCTTCAAGAAATGTGCCCATTTACACAGCAAATATTTTGATTTCGTATTTCTTTCTCTGAATGAAAAATAAATGAAACGTTATCAAACGGTCCAGCTGCATCTTGTCATTTTTTGTGTGATCAGTGTTATATGACTGCGTAACAGCCTAGAGTAATTTTAGTGAACAACGAGAAAAAAAAAACAAGTGTAGCCAACAACAGCTACAACTGCAAGAACGGCAACAGCAACAACCCGATCCATTGGGGCGTATTCGCTGGATGTCAGTCACAGGAAATATTTTGCTGCTATAGTTTTACCGTTACACAAAAAGTCTTCTGCGTCCAAGTCATGAAAATCTGCATTCATTACTTTTTCATATTGCTAGTCCTCAAATTTCTCTAACTTTAAAGAAAATGTGCTTCAAGCTGCTTTTACCTTTTTTGAATTGAACTATGGATAATTTTATTCACATGCTATGTGGCATTCACGTTTATGATTTCCGTTAGGGTTAACTTTAATGTCACTCTGTATCACTTTATGGTCGCTTTTCCTACCAATCACACGTAGTGGGTGAGTGCCATTGTTTAGGGGCAAGGACTATTGCAGAAAAAACATCTAGCACCTTACCATATAGTGCAGGCTATGTATCTGGTACCTTATACAGCCGCAACAGAAGTGACAGAGATAGCAACCGCTGAACAAAAACACTCACGCTGTTCCTTTGATCGCTTTTTGCTCGTTTGATTCGTTCAAGATGTCTGCAGTGTTCATCTCTTCTGTGTGTGGCCAGTCACTCTGGTGGGTACGAGCCATATTTTTACCTTACAAGACGAAGAAAACCGCGTTGGCATCCCATTCACTGCTACGGTTGAAGGTCTCGCCGTCACTCTGAGTTAGTGACAAAACCTTACGTACATTTTGTCACCACGTAAGTGGTGACAAAATGATGCTGTGATGGCACTGTGGCACTGTGATGCTCAATGATTCAAGTTAGTGTCAAATCAAGAAGGTTTGTAGATTGGCTGCTCGCACCTAGTGGACCATACCTATAATGACACATACATAGTGTCCCAGTGTCACGTGCCTAGTGGCCACAGTGGCGCATGCGCAGTGGCCTGAATGGCACATACCCAAGTTGGTGTCAAGAGGTTCACTGAGGAGCGGCTCACCACAGTGGTGGAAGCTGGGCACATAACCCTTGGCACATACGCAGTCGCACACACCCAGTGGTCCCAGTGGCAAATCGGTCCACATATTTAGACTACTACATTCGGGATCATCCCTCGACAATGGAGAGATAACGGCCAGATAGTCATTACCGAAAACTGGGCTCAACTCATCAAGAGTGCTTCGCATTAAATGCTTTTTTTTCCGCGCACAATAGTAGAGTGGAAGCGGCTAAAAAATAACGTTGTCTCTGCGCCAACATTAACTTGTTTCTTATTATGTTTACAGTGACATTATTTTCTTTGTATCGTGTTTGCAGTGACAGTGTTTTACTTCTTTAGTGTAACGTTGGGTGTGCCCAACCTGTATGCTTTGTGTTTATTCAAACAGCAGTTTTTTTAACTTGTGCATTTTTTGTACATACCATTTTATTCATTATGCTTGTACCACCCTGCTAAAATCACCGCACGGTGATTGCAGTATTTATAAAATATAATAAGTTACTGCAACGAAATCTCCAGGTGTGTAAGAAGCCTAGCTTAAGATAATGTAGATATTGTAAAGATGTCTATAGGGGTATCGGGAAGCGTTGCGCGTACAAACGGACAAACACAGGAAAAAGACGTGAACGGATAGAGCGCAAACTTTCAACTGGTTTTTTATTTGTGTAGAAGCCACATTATGTAGACTGCTTTGACACGTGCCCGAAAAAAGGAAGGGGGGAAGGGAGAAGGAGGGGGAGGGTTGCAAATCACGACCACCTCAATTCAACAGCAGCTGCGCAGAAAATTATTTTCCGCTCGATACAGGGTAACAGAAGTGTCACTTATGCAAGTATCGCCTTTTTTCTTGATATAGAAGGCTTCTAAAAGTTCTCGGGAAGTTTTGTCGTTACTCCTGCCTAAAACCTTAATGCTATGGAACATAGGCACACAACCTTTGCATGCAATGCAATGAGCGGGCAAGTGCGCTCCTTCTCTTTTTTTGATTGACAAGGCATGCTCCCCCGCGCGTTCATTCACGCAGCGCCCTGTTTGGCCCACATATACCCGTCCACATTTGAGCGGGATTTGGTAAACAACGCCCGTGGCACACTTCACGTACGGTTCGGCATGCTTCACTCCGCAACCGCTTCCCCGAAGTCCTCCATTGATCCTCGGGCATAACCCAGATAGCTTTTTTGGAGCGGAAAAAACCACCGGGACGCCATGTCTGTTGGCCACTTTTTTTATGTTGTGGGCAACTTTGTGCATATATGGCACGACCGTGGTCTTCTTTCTGAGCAGGCGCTCAGTGCTGCTGCCACGTTTTTCTTGTTTTACCTTCTTAAGAAGTTTTTCGGCCACAGCCGTGATGACCTCGCAGGGGAAGCCGGCTGAATTCAGCCTGTTAATCTGATTGTAGAAGCTGTCATGCATTGCATGCGGACAAGACTTTGTGAGAGCGAGTCTAACAAACAGGCGTTAGCTCAGGAAAAGTACGCTGGTAGAACAAGATGGTGGTGTTCGAACGCCTATCTCGTGCCTTCTGCTCGTGATGATGATCGCTGAGCCCGGGATGACATGTCTTCATTCCTTCATTATAATTGCCCCCGTCGATGAAGGTGAAGGCATCCTGGCGATCTAACTGATGAGAACCAGAGGGTCGAAGGACGGCTTGAGGTGATCTGCGTGAGCAACATCACGCCCACGTCGACGACGGTCACCGGGTGGCGTAAGAGGTTCAATGTCGTAATTTACGGGGGAGGTACGCTCGACGACGCGGTAGGGACCATGACAATTTGAGAGTAGTTTGGATGACAAACCAGGTACGCAGGGCGGTACATGCAGCCACCCAAGTGCGCCAGGGGTGAACGTTGTGGCAGGAGAGTGGCCGTTTTCTGGCGTTGTTGGTCGGCCGTAGTAAAGCTCTTGGCTAGTGGCCGGCAATCTTCAGCGTAACGGGCGGCTTCCGACACGGGCGTGCACTCTGAGGCATCTTGTGCGTATGGCAGCAACGTGTCGATAGTGTGTGACGGCTGGCGACCGTACAGAAGGAAGAAGGGGGAAAACCGGTTATGACTTGCGTAGCGGTATAATACGCGTATGTCGCAAAAGTAAGAACCAGGTCTCAGTTTGTTTGATCAGATGCAACATGTGTCGCAATCGTGTCGCCCAGTGTCCGATTAAACCGCTCAGTCAGACCGTTTGTCTGAGGTTGGTATGCAGTACACGTCCGATGTACAATATGACACTGGTTGACAAGTGCTTGAATTACATCGGAGAGAAATACGCGGCCAGGGTCACTGAGGAGTTCGCGAGGAGGACCGTGTCGAGGCACAAAACGATTAAGGATGAAAGAGGCGACGTCCTGTGCTGTTGAGGTGGGAAAAGCAGCGGTTTCGGCGTATCGTGTAAGGTGGTAGACAGCAACGATAGCCCATCGGTTGCTCGCCGGGGTCAAAGGCAAATGTCCATAAAGGTCAATTCCAACGTGGTCGAATGGGCGGTCTGGGCACGGAAGGGAGCTGTAATGAACCTGCGGCAGAAGGCGGTGTTTTTTTTTTCGTCGCTGAGACTCGTGACAGCCGCGAATGAACTTGCGGACAAAGCGAAACATTCCGCGCCAGTAGTACCTTTTCCGTAAGGGTTCGTAGGTCTTAAAGACACCGGCGTGAGCACATTGCGGGTCGGAGTGAAATGACGCGCAGATTGTTACAGAGCGCAGCGTTCGGGGAATAACTAGGAGCCACTTCCTACCATCTGGCGAGTAGTTGCGCCGGTACAAGAGGCCATCTCGAATGCTGAAGTGCGAAGCTTGGCGTCACAGTGTTCGAGTGGTCGAAAGGGTGGGTGCCTCGTATAAAACGTCAAGAAGCGAAGCTATCGATGGATCGTGGCGTTGTGCCGAGGAGACGGTGTCGACGTCAAGAGCTGACAATGGGTGGTCGATAGTGGCTATTGAAGCAGTTTTGGTGGATAGTGGTGACCACGACAGTGCATGAGCATCGGCATGCTTGCGTCCGGAACGATATATAACGCGGATGTCATATACTCTTGAAGTCGAAGAGCCCAGCGGCATCCTTCAGCGAAGACAACCAACATAATGCATGATGGTCCATAACTACATCAAACGTGTGGTCATACATAGTATGGGCGGAACTTGACAAGCGCCCAAACTATTGCCAAGCATTATTTCTCGGTGACGATGTAGTTTGACTCAGCCTTAGGGAGCGTTCTGCTGGCGTATGCGACGACATACTCTGCGAACCCAGGCTTTCGTTGTGTGAGAACAGCACAGAGTCTGACACCGCCGGCGTCTGTGTGAACCTCAGTTGCGGCCGTAGGATTGTAGTGGCGCAGTATAGGTGGTGATGTCAGGAGACGGCGAAGGGTGGAGAATGCTTGGTCACACTCGGAAGACCACGATGAGAGATTGGTGGCGCTGCTTAAAAGTTGGGTCAAAGGCGCAATTATATAAGGCAAAGTTGCGCACAAACCGGCGAAAGTAGGAGCATAACCCTACGAAGCTTCGTAACTGCTTTAGAATCATCGGTTTGCAGGAAGTCGGCGACAGCATGCAGTTTAGTCGGCTATGGAAGTACACCGTACTTTGATATGACGTGACCGAGAATTGTAAGTTTTCGCGCAGCAAAACAGCCCTTCTTGAGATTCAGTTGGAGCTGAGCGTTCTTCAGACACGTCAGGAGATGGTCGAGGCATTCAAGATTGGTTGCGAAATCTGACGCAAAGACAACAATGTCGTCGAGGTAGCAGAGACATATGTGCCACTTCAAACTCCGCAGAACCGAGTCCATCATGCACTCTAAAGTGGCAGGCGCAATGCAGAGGCCCAAGGGCATGACATTGAATTCATATAGACCACCGGGCGTGACGAAGGCTGTCTTTGAACGGTCGGTATCTGCTAAAGGCACCTGCCAATACCCGAAACGCAAATCTAACGATGAAAAAACTCCGCACCTTTTAAGCAGTCAAGGGCATCGTCAATTCTGGGTAAACGGTACTCGTCTTTCCGAGTGACCTTGTTTAGGCGCCGGTAATGGGCGCAGAAGCGAATCAATCCATGTTTTTTTTTTTTTTTTAACGAGAACCACAGGGGATGCCCACGGACGTGGTGAAGGGCGAATAACATCGCGTTTAAGCAAATCGTCAACCTGGTCGGTAATAACTTGACGTTCTGCGGTGGAGACACGGTATAGGCGTTGTCGCACTGATGAGTTGGAGCCGGTGTCGATGTAGTGAACAATCGTAGAAGTTCGGCCAAGGGCACGTTGTATAACATCGAAAGAGTCGCAGAACTGGTAGAGCAGCTGGAGAAGAGCAGAGCGTTCATATGGCGACAGTTGGTCGGCAGCTGGTACATCAGTCGAGGTAAGTAGGTACATCAGGCTGGTACATAGGTCGGCAGCTGGTACATCAGAAGAGGTAAGAGTACTGACGCCGTCCAGGTTACTTCGTGATGAATCTTGCTGCACAGAAAAATTTGGCCGATATCAATGGGTTGCACGCATCCAAAGGATTCACCTGTAAGCAGTTTGATGGGATACGGAAGAGGACTTGTAAGGCGGAGAGAGCTTGTTCATTCGAAATGGAGAGGATCGAATAAGGCAGAAGAAGTGGCTACCGACGTAGAAAGAGGCGTCATGGTTCAAAGAATGCAGCTTCATCACATAAGCTACTGCAGAACACGGGGAGCAAAACAGCTGCTGTCGGCGGAATTTCTCTGTTACGACTACTTTGTGTGCGGCTTGATCAGTGTGGTTGTAGGGCTAGTCACACAACGGGAAGAGCTCAAGTTCAGACCTGGCACAATGGATAACGGCGTGATTACGCGAAAGACAGTCCCAGCCAAGTATGATGTCGTGTGAGCAGGATGAAAGGACGATAAACTCAACGACGCAGTGTTCTCTAGCGATGATAAGTCGGGCAGTGCAGGCGGCTATAGGCCGAACTGTACGTAAGGGCATCATCTCAAGAGGCGTGGCCACTTTTCGAAGCTTGCGGCAAAGTTTGGCATCTATAGACAGTTTTAGCAGAGCGCCGCTTACGCTCCGCTCCGCTCAGATTTCACGCTCTGAGATACTGCAGGGAACTGCGTAGATTTCGCATTTGATAAGCGCGTCTTGCCGAGACGCGAGCGACGCGCTATCAACTCGGCTGCAAAACTACGAAGAGGCCAAGTAGACACGCTGTCACGCTCCACTCAGTCGGCTTCGTAGCGGAGTGAGGGATGCGGTCTTCGTTCCGCTGCTGGTATGAGCGTTGTGCGCAAGCGCAATAGCGTTCCCGCTAAGCGGTTGTGTGGCATTATAACAGAAACGGCAGCACCGGCATCGCCAAGAGCATATGCATGGATGCCTTCTACAAAAACTTCGACAATATTCGACGGCAAAGTTCGAGGACTTGAGCATTTCGACAGCGCAGTTCTTGCCTCTTGAGCTGCGGGGGCTAGTTTCCCTCATTTTCAGGGCCTGGTCGACGACGCATGGGCGACAAGGAGCGGCGACGGGGTGAAGGTGAGCGACGAGACGTGGGTTGCGGATAGTCACGTGAAGACGTGCTTGTTTGGGGATCCGGACTTTCATAACGAGAGCGGGGACGATCTATGTAGTTCTATGAACGGGCGTCTGTGTATCCTGGCGCGCAACGTGAGTAGTATCGGGCGATATGACCAGGGCCGCCGCATGCAAAACAGATCGGCCGGCGGTCGCGCGTTCGGCTGGGATTTGCAGCGGTGGGAGCAGCCCATGTGACGGACGGATGAGTCGGGGCTGTGGCATGCGACACACCATAAAACGGCGAGGGCTGTTGTAGCTGCTGCCGCTTTACTGTCTCAGCGTAAGTATGAGGCGCGGTGGCAGGGTTCTGCTGAATGGGCACCGGCATGGCCTCGGAAGTCTGTTCTTGAATGACGTGTCAGAGCACTGGAGCCGAGCTACCGCCTCTTTCTTAGACATGCCCAATAAACCTCTTTACAATACTGAGGAGTCCACGGTGCGAAATTTTACATTGGAAATTCGAGCGGGAGCATTACGAAAACTTCGCAAAAATAGCTCTTTTGATACTGAAACTAAAAAAAAACACCGCTATTACCACTCGCTAAAAGTGATGCAAGACATAAAGGCCCAAGCACTGGCATGCGTCGGCAAGCTTCGTCGCACGCCGACAAGCCAACGCGTCGCTTCGCCTCGGTTGGAGGAAAAGGGTACGCAACCACTGGACACAGGCTCTGACGCGCGCCGACGCTCGCTCCTCGGCAGCGGCGCACTGTTGCTTGACCATTTTTAAATGCGAAGCATTTCTTGGCGAACATTTGCTTCTTCGACAGTATCTATCTATCTATCTATCTATCTATCTATCTATCTATCCAACTATCTATCTATCTATCTATCTATCTATCATCTATCTATCTATCTATCTATCTATCTATCTATCTATCTATCTATCTATCTATCTAATCCATCTAATCTATCTATCTACTATCTATCTATCTATCTATCTATCTATCTATCTATCTTTCCGCCTTTGTGCCCTCATGGTCATTTCGTTAACTTGATAGGTACCAAAATTGGCATAGAATGACATGAGTGTCTGATGAACATAAGTGATGGGTCATGACATAAATGTCATGGCAATGACTCCGCGAAAAATATTAACACTCAAAAACCACTGAAATGGGTTCGGACGTGATACTAAGTGAAGGAAACACTACAGGATGCTGGTAGAAGTCATACTAATGAGCATGACTCAGCATAAATGACAATGACTGAGCGAAAAAAGATTAGCACTCAAAAGCTACTGAAATGGGTTTGGACTTCGGTACTCTGAGAAGGAAACACTAAAGGACGCTGGGAGAAGTAATAGTCATGGGCATGACTGAGCAAAAATGACAATGACTCAGCGAAACAATATTAACACTCAAAAGCCACTGAAATGGGTTCGGACGTTGGTAATAAGTGAAGGAATCACTAAAGAATAATGGTAGAAGTCATAGTCATGACCGTGACTCAGGAAAATGGCAATGGGTTCGGACGTGGCTATTACGTAAAGAGCGATGCTAACCTGTGATGTGTGATAATGTGCGCATTCATTTATAAAGTTGTTGTAGTTAGAGTGCAGTTGGAAGACTGCGTCGTCTCCTCTGAGACGAGGCTGCTGCCGCAAGAGGGCGCACGGCGCACCGGGTGCTTGCACAAGCTCACTTCGGTACGAAGGCAAAGCGGAAACAATTACAGCCATGTCGTGCCGTAGAAAGAAGGGGCAAAGGCTGCCGTAGACAGTGTCCCGTGGCGTGACGCCAAATGAGCTGCGGGCACGTACGCGCCTTTGTTGGCTCGCTCCTGGTATGGCTACTGCGTAGGAGGCGGTGCGCAGGTGCGGATCATAACGCGGCTATTTACAGCGCGGAGAAAGTGACCGTGTAGACTGCACGCAGGAAACGCAGTAAGTGAAATGAAGGACATGGTTATCGTAAAAAAGACGAAGCACGGAGACAAAGAAAAAAAAAACAAACACGGATGCGTGTCGGTGTGTGTGATAAAGGCAGGCGCATTATCAGCGTGGTATAGCAATATTGACAGAGAAGCCGCGATTGCACAGCTTTAAAGAAGAAAATTCAAGCAAGATAGATGACGGGAATTGTACCCTCGGCATGCGGCAAGGCAGATGCCGAGTGCGGAACAAAAATGCACTCTCAAATTAGTTTGCACCCTTTGGGGCGTGTCTGTACGCGCTGCAACATTCGTCATCAGCCCTGCTTGCGCTTTCGTTCTTGAGAGCTCAGGCTTGCTACATTTCTGCCATGAATGCTCATAACGCGCATGCCGTTCGAGACCTTGAAATACCGTGGTCGCACCAGCACAGATAGCAGACAGCACACCTAAAAGGGTGTAAACTGTTTTTAGAGTGTTTGCAGCATGTAGACTTAACGCAGCCAGAAGGACGGCCACTGAAATGGCAAGGTGGTTTGCAGAAAACCTCGAACATTTGCAGACCGTCTAAATTCACTTCTACAAAAGCGGGTTGTCGTGCCCTGTTGACAAGCCGCAATCTATAGCCACAACACGCGACCGACAGGCTTTCATCGATTTTCTTTCGGCCCACACCAAGTTGACCTCGCATTCTTTTGTTCTTCCTGTGTGCGGTCACGGAACGCGGTGCTGCTGCAATGTGTGCGCCAAATGTCTGGCCGGACGTCACGCTCATAATTATATCCGTGCTGGCCACGCATCGCATGTACTACAGTGGACCGTTATTTCTGTGGCGGTTACCGCGTACACGGAATGCACTCGCAGGTGCTGGAAAGCTCGGGGCATGGCAGGTCGCAGAGACGACACATACACCCAAGATGTCCCGTTCGCCGCTGCCACGCATTTTGTGACCTGGTCTTCGTCTGTTTCCTTTGCTGCGCGCGTCGTCAATAGTGTGCACGCAAGGGGGTCGAGGCCAGATCTACACGACTGCGTACAAAGTTAGAGCGAAAATCTTCGTCGATTGTCCTCGACGTCGTTAGACCATTTTAGTAGTACTGCCAGGAGTGCCTTTCTTTTTTCTTCGTAGCTGCAATGTTTTTTCCAACAAAATCAGGCAGTCTAACTTTGAAAACCTGTGTTAGCGAAGCTCTCACGCCCACTTCGCTGTGGCTGCTGATTTAGTGCCATTTCATTGTCATCCCCGGCGCGTGCGCACTCTCAACTACGGCGCGGCGATCTGACAACGCGTCATCTTCCTTTCCTAAAGCTGCATATTTGTTTGCGAGCACCAGCCTGAATTGGTCTGCTTTTACCCTTACGGCGTCTAGGTGGGCATGTTTCTTCTTGACTGATTTTACTCTTTCTTCGAATTGAGAGAAATCCTAGACCTCAATAACCTATGGTCACTGCACTTTACCCTACCTAACACTTCTATATCTTGCACTATGCTGGGATCGGCAGAGTGTTTGAAATCTATTTGATTTCTTGTTTCTGAATTAGGGCTTTTCCAGGTCCATTGCCTGCTGCTACGCTTCCTGAAGAAGACATTAATTATTCAGAGCCTATTCCTTTCCGCGAATTCTACCAAAATCTCTCCTCTAGCGTTGCTAGAATCGATGCCGTAGTTCCCAATAGACGATATGCAAAACTGCTTGGTCATGTGCCAACAGTGGGCACTGGAAGTCCGGTCGTCATCTTGGTTGCGGCGAGTGTTCAGCTGCCAGCCTGTGTTTCTATGTGTTCGCCGCATTGAGATCTGTTTGTATGTGAGCGAAAATATTATATGATGGCAAGTCCTCTCGGTACGTAGCTGCCGCGATGCATTCCGAGTCTGAGCAGCCCAGGTTGGACGACGAATTTGACGGTCGTTCTGCATATATCGGAGCGCACATTGGAATGGTTTTGCGACCAAAAAGGCCCCTCTGCCCGTAAGCGCAAGAAGGCATACAGCTTTGCCATCGAGGCCTACTGTTCGCCGTCATCGCTTCGTACGAACACGTGTGACTCGGGGTAAGCAAACTTTTTGCTGTAGTGCTACAACTAGCATACTTTGCGAACGGCGTCTGATTCCAGCCTTGCACTGGCGCTCTCGTGCACACCCGAAACCGCATCTCGCTCATTTTAATATGGAAGTTTCGTCGCAACCGAATACAGTGGGAGCTTCTCTTTCTTCCTTTCAGGGAGTGTTTGTGGGCGGAAGCAACCTGCGCGCTAGTAACGTTGTGTTAAGACGCGACCGGTTTCTACATGTTGAAGGGGCGGACGCCGAGTCACCCCAGAAACAACTTGCGAAACAAACGCACCGATAGTGTCGAACGACCACGTGTCCAGAGAGCTGTATATTGCTTTGAAGGTTAGTTCTTGAAGTTTTATCTCACCCGCCGTGGTGGCTCAGTCGCCTAAGGCGCTTTGTTGCTGAGTGCGATATCGCGGGATTGAGTCCCGGCCGCGGCCGCCGCATTTTGATGGAGGTGAAAATCAAAAACGCTTGTGTACTTGCGTTGTAGGGCACGCTAAAGAACTCCAAGTGGTATAAATTAATCGGGAGCACTCCACTACGGCGTGCCTCATAATTATATGATTTCGGCATGTAAAACCCCAGTATTTATATTTAATTTTTAGTTTTATCGCGTGGTTTTCTGAGTTATAACATTACTGATATTGAAACAAGTATTTGTTAATTGCCAGAGCCAATGTTTAATTGCAGCTTTCATCATGAAACAAACACTCGTCGTAAGGTCTTTATGGAAGAGTTTTATCTTATATACATTGAGATGTCTCGGTTCTTGGGCACTCTCCCATCAAAGCACATGCCACTGTTATAGAATAAGTTTTGAGCTTGATGAGTACCACAGCACTGTTCTGGCTTTTCTTTTCAGACTTGGTATCGTGCATGTGCATTGCACGTGTTTCCGGAGTCAAAAGAAAAGCGGCCGCCCCTACAACGGCAGCTGTCAGTTCACAGTTCCACCGGTGTGCCTCGTAGCACTACCTGTCAATGCCCTGCAGGAAAGAGTGGAGCCTGCAGCCACATCCTTGCAGCAGTACGCCTGCTAGCCCTGCTGAAGCAGCAAGGATTTTTAGAGCCACCACCAGAACTTTCGTGCACACCCGCCGTGGTTGCTCAGTGGCTATGGTGTTGGGCTGCTGAGCATGAGGTCGCGGGATCGAATCCCGGCCATGGCGGCCGCATTTCGATGGGGGCGAAATGCGAAAACACCCGTGTACATAGATTTAGGTGCACGTTAAAGAACCCCAGGTGGTCCAAATTTCCGGAGTCCCCCACTACGGCGTGCCTCATAATCAGAACTGGTTTTGGCACGTAAAACCCCATAATTTAATTTTTTTTAACTTTCGTGCACAGAGCTGCCTCAGCAGTGGAGACGCCCAAGACAGAAAGGCATAAAGCCTGCAAGTGTTCTGGACGTGGACTGGCGAGCCCCACGAGAAGGCGGTGTGCAGTTGCCAGTGACTCCTCGCCTTTCAGATGCAAGCTTGGACTACCAAGATGAAGCTAGCCAAGTAGCCGCAATCCAGTCACTTGGTGAGGAGCTGGAGGCACTGGGTGACTTTCCTTTTGCCGCTGTCTTACTGGACGTGCAGGCTCCTCTGGCGAAGACAAAGGCAGGTCTTGCTCCAACAGACTCTCCACTGACATACCAGCAGTCGGACAGGCCGCATGATTCTAAGACGTGGATGTCGTCAACCACAGTCCCTGGTGCAGGCACTAATTGTGCTGTCCCACGACTGCCGCTTTTCACTGGTGCAGTGCAGCACACATTTTCTCATGTCCTCACAGCTGCTGAACAACAAATTCTGATGGTTAGCACATTAGTTGTGCTTTCGTTCATTGCATTTATCAGGTGCTTTTGCAGGTTTGCCATGTGCTTATGGTAGCAAAAGTGTTATTTTTTTCAGCATATAGCGAGTGCTTTTTACATATGGCAGTAAGCATGCTTGTTGCAATGCTTCGGCGGTCCTGAATGCGCATTCGTGCATACTGTCTATTTACATTCAGGTCGGAATAAATAAGGGCATGCACTGAGCATCATGTTTGGTAATTAACATTCATTCAGAAGGCCTTGTTGGCACTGTGCACACCACCTACATGCCAGATCACGTGAACTGTTGCTAATGATCTTACTCAAAGGATATAATGTAACCTCCAAAAGTTCATTGGCTCAGTCAGCGCCATCCAAGCTGCATGGCCGCTTTGTCTGGCGATGGACGTCTGCTGTGATAGTAGTGTTCAAAGCATGCATGCCTGACTATACTATACTTTTAGACCTGCTGCTCTTAATCGGTGTGCATAGCGTGCTCTTTGTCTCATGAAGTGGCCTACAAAACGATTACAATTTTAACGTGAGGCTTAATATATAGTGCGTGAAAAAACAAGGACAAAGAAAGACTTGACACACACAGGCGCTAGCACCTGTGTGTGTCACGTCTTCTTTCGTCCTTGTCTTTTCACACGCTGTCAGCCTCACGATGCCATACCAACACGCCCAAATCACTGCATTACAGTACCGTTTTAAAATGTTCACGCTTCATATGTGCACAGCTCAAGTGCTCACTTTATGACTTCTTCACAGCCAGCTGCATGTTTTTATTCTTTTTTCTGTTGGGGTTTCCAGTTTTTTATTGCTGAAATTTAATGTGAGCATCGGTCAGAGCTGACCTAGCTGCCATATTACTTTTGACCAGTGCCAGTGGCACATTACAGTAATACAGGGTAAAGAACCAGCGTGGGGACTGGAATTTAATATGTTTATTGCCAACCACAGTAACAGTCATATTAAGCCATGCAATCGGCCTGTGCTGAAGGCACTGTAGCTTCATAATTCACAAAAGATACCGGCTGGTGGTGAAAGTTTGCATTGCCAAAAGTTCGAGCTTTCTGTTGTCATTGCCGCAGTCAAATGCTGTACAATGATAATTACAATGCCTGCGACAGAGGATGTCTTATTTCATCCTTCCCCACCCCTTGTAGATGGCCTTGTTTAAGGTGATGTCTTGTTAACACTTATAGAATAGGCCACTAACCTTCAAAATAGCTCTGCAGCATATAACAAAGACAGCTGTGCGGCAGCTACACAAGGCACGAAAGATGACTGGCTGGCAGCTAATTGTGAAATTTTCGCTGTTCGGCCATTTAATCTATCAACATTTTGCATGCTCAGATTAGCGTCATCTGATGCACTGTTACTAGCAAAATTCGACAGACTGGATGTGCGCCAAGCATGATTATTGAGAACTGCTGAAATGCATTAAAGTACAGACTTGCGGCAATATATAATATTGTATTTCTTTCCTAGCACCTTCGACTTGCTCCTGAGGAAGCCCAGGACCTAGAAGCGAATACCAGGCAGCAGGCCCTGAGCGACAGATGGCACTCGGCACGACACCACTGCCTCACAGCGTCCACCTTTGGCAGGGTCATAAAGCGAAAAGAATGGACAGAGAAAGGACTAAGGAATCTCTTGGAGCCAAAGAAACTGTCCCGTGTACGGGCTATACAAAATGGGAAGAAAAACGAGTCTGTTGCAGCAGAGCGGTATGCCACTACAATGAGAGCTGCAGGACACAACGTGACCCTGCAACATTGTGGCCTTGCTGTGGACCCTAGCTGTCCATGGCTGGGTGCAAGCCCGGATAGGTTGGCCTTTGACTTCGAAGAAGGCACCTATGGTGTGGTAGAGATAAAGTTCCCCTACTCTTTGAAAGACAATGAGGCTAACACTGTAACAACCCAAAACTTTTGTCTTACATTAGTTGGTGATACACCGCAGCTCAAGAGAGATGATGAATATTTTAATCAAGTTTTAGGACAGATGGCTGTCACAGAATGCCAATGGGCAGACTTTGTAGTTTTTCGGAAAAGTGGATAGCTGTGGAGCGCATTTATTTTGATTAATAGAAGTGGGACAATGTTAAGGCCCATTTGGATGAGTTGTTTTTTACTACAGCCCTGCCTTACTTGGCTGCTCGCAACACTGCTGTGGTGTTATAATTCTTACAATATATGTGTTGTAGTGAGGTTGCATTGATATGTGGATTGAACATTTGCTTTTCTTCATTGTAGTGATCTCCTTGGCAGCTAGTGATTTTTTGTATCTATGCCTTTTTTGTGCTAGACATTGCCTTTCTTTGTATTATTGTCTATTCCTTAATGTTTGTATTATCACCCATTGTGTAATAATTCATTGCATATTTTATTTTAAATCATTTATAAGGAACCGTTTATTCCAGCCAAGCTCGAGCTACGATGAAGAACAAGCTGTACGGCTGATGATAAATACAGATGAGGGATTTGTAGTGTCGCTCTCTCGTGTCTGTGTTTTTTTCCAATGAATTGTCAGCACGCACAAGCTTCCACGCTATGAGGAATTTGTACAAGTGATGATGATGTGTACAAATGAAGAAGAGTCAGTCATGAGTCGCGCTCACACATTGTATACTTTATTTATTTTTATCGTGACTTCATCTGGTTGTAGGAATGAGGGAAGTTTCTTCTTTTGTGTCATCTCGCTCTGTGGTTTGAGCCAATGAATAGAGGTCATCCTCCAAGTTATTCATCCATTAGCTCGGTTGGAGGTGCCAGTTGTTGCCTTCTTGGTGGTGGAGGTTTGCTCAAAGGGCTTTGAAAGTTTGTCAGAATAGCAGCCACAGTCCAGATCTGATTGATTATGGGAGCCAGTGGGAGTAGGATTGGACGATAAAATATATGGAATGATTTGCCTCTCCTTATTCACCTTTCTACATGGATCCTCGATGTAGCAATCTCCTTAGTTTCCATGACTTGTTGTTCAGAGAGGTAATTCCTGTGCAGAAATGGTGGAATGTTCATCTTTACATCTTTGCTTGCCAAAAGGTCCTCAATCAAGAGCCCCTTGTCTGCCATGACGGAATCATTTCCATCAAACTTGAGGTCGAGAAATCCACTTTTGATTACGGCCTCCCTGTCTGAGATAGAACCTGTGTAGAGCTCTGACACAAATCTAACTAAGCCATTTGGTGAAACACTAATGAGGCCTTTATATGTATTTGAAGACTTGTAAGCAGAGTAGGAGCACGATTGGAGAAATAGTGAGGAGGGCACCTCCCACTTTATCTCGGTTGCATCCAAAATAACCCTTGTTGATGAATACGCACTGAACGCTGCAGGCAATGTTGCGTCTATTACAGCTCTTGATGCCCAGAGTGGTAATTTGCAGTATTATATACATGAAGTTAATCCATGACACACATATGCGTGACACTGTTGATTGAGTGATGCCAAATCTGTGTGCCAGGTCATGCTCGAAGAGGCCAAGACGAAGCCGCACAAGTACGAGGAACAGCTCATTCTCCTCTGTCAGCTTCCGCCGTCGGCCTCCGCTAGCTTTGATGCCAGCATCCCTCAAAACGTTACTCCCATTCTTTCCAGGATTGATGTAATCCATCAATGCCAGGAAGTGCCGGTATGTTGGCATTCCTGTGTAGGCAAGCAAGTCCTCATTTGAATGTTTAAAATGCTAAATGCAAAAGCTTGTTAAAATTTCTGTCTCTTCAAGACGTGCATTGAGGCGGCAATTTTCATGGAGAGAGAGGCTAATCTCTGTCTTCGTTTGGAGCAACTGCTCCTGGAGGACTTCGCATTCATATTTAAGTCTGTCTATTTCATTGCCCTGTGTGGCAACCACATCCTCAACACGTTCCACTTCACTGACAGGCTCGCCACCACCTACTAAAGGGACTGTACCAGCAGCAGGTGAACAGCTGGTGGTGTCTCCCTCTGTTTCAGGTGTGTCGGACCCTAGAGCTACTGCAGACGATCGATCAGTAGACTGGTCATCAAAAAATCTTGCTTCACTGTCTTCTACAGTCAATGCTTGAGCAGCAGCTTGATCTGGAATCTGATGTGCTGATCTGGAATCTGATGTTCCCTTCTTCGGTGGCTTGCGAAGCTGTTGCATTTTGCTGAATCTGAACACACTGGGGCAGGCTGTTTGTCGCAGTAAGTTGTTGCCACAGGATACACTGGGAATGAAGTCTGATGGCAGGAAATCCCTTGAACACACTCTTGTGCATTTTGTCACGTTGAAGAATTTCCCTTCGTCGCGCCTGATGGCGATGATCCACTTTTTGTATAATGTGGCATCTCTTGGGAAGCGATGATACGAAACCTGCAAGTTTCAAGAGATAAACATGCAGTTAAAACCTGCATCAACAAAACATTAATAACCCGCATGTGCGATACATGCATATTGTGACCTGCGGGTGATATTTAAAGAAACTTCGCCTGATAATAAACGGTTCTACCAAAACCGTGCAAGAGTTTGTTACCGGGCTGTTGTGTTCGATATGCATATCCGTCACGCAGACACTTATGATCGTGATTCTTCTCGATACGGATTAAACAAATTGCGATCGGCCGCGATCCTAGGCGGTCATGTGGTGCGCTAGAACTCGGCAAACTCGATGCGATTAGTTGGATCATGTAAGAGTGATCATTGATCACGATCGTAAGTGCCCCTGTGACACCGGCGCGAGAACGTGCATCCGTCGCTTTATCCGCACTATCCGACATCTCTATGGCAGTGCGAGGGTTGGTCTGTACCCGAGAAAAGCTCGGCGTTAATGGCTTGTGACCACGGGCTTACAAGAGCGAGCGCCATGTACCCTAATATTTACAGCCTTTGCACATCCACAACATCTGAATTTGCTCTAACGACAAGGCTGCTGTCATGGCCGTCGGATAAAAAAAAGGGGGGGGGGGTAGTCGTGCTCCTGTATACGCAGATTAACGCCACGGGGTTGACGCAAAAAGGAAAGGCAGCCTTTCGAAACTTTCACTAACATCGGGAAAGTACAACACGTTACTTCTCTAACAGTTCTTGTCATTTATTGGTAACTAGGGTTATTTCTTTTTTTTCAACAGGACGACTATTAACACGGGTACGTCCGATGTGTACTATACCTCCCGGGCGTGGATTAACACGGGTGTGAAAGTAATAACCACACACCTTGTTCCCGTCTAGATCCTTGGGTCCACGCTGCTTACACCAGGGGACAAAGCAGTGCGTCGGCATTTCGCTGTACGATGTGGGTCGATCTGGGGCTTGTGAATCCGTGCGGGTAGTGCGGGCCTTGCGCAGTCCGCTCGCTTCCTCGCCGCAACCAAGATGGCGGACCTAACTCTCAACTTGCGCGAGAGATGGCACCGCGCATTTCGCATATTTTCTACTGCTTGTTCACCGGCCTGCTTTTTCCCCACTTTTGCATAGAAGTCGCCTATGACTATGGTATACTGAGTTTGCACTTTCCTCATGGCTAATTCAACGTCTTCATAAAACTGTTCCATTTCTTCATCATCGTGACTGAAGGTTGGGGCGTAGGCTTCTACTACTTTTATTCTATACTACCTATTCAGCTTTATTACGGCGACTGCTACCCTCCCATTAATGCTGTAGAATTCATCAATTTTGCACTCTATGTCCTTATAGATAGAAATCTTACCCCATATTCTCTCTTATTTTGAAGACCTCTGTAGCAGAGGACGTGGTCGTTAGTTAGCACTGTATAAGCCTCACCAGTTCTTCTAACCTCACTAAAGCCAATAATATCCCAGCATATGCCTGATAATTCCTCAAACAGCCTACTAAGCTAGCCTCACTCGAGAGCGTTCGCTTGTTGAACGTTGCCAGGTTCAGTTTTCATGGCGGCCGGTCGGAATCCAGAGATTCTTAGCACCCTCTACCCCGTCGCAGGTCTGACTGCCACCTTCGTCAGGTGCTCCGCAGCCGCTGGGGACTGCGGATCATAGGTTAATTGCAGAGATCACGAGGCAGGTAGGTAACTCCCTAATGATTCATTAATTAATACTAATTATAGAATTAAGCGGAATGCAAAAAATAATCTTAGCATCTCCACGCGACGACAGACATTTCCTTAGATCTGTCCAGTACGTGGCATTTGCGTATTTTTAAATCTTGGTGCATGATAGTTGGGACACCCTGTATATATAAGCGTGTGTGAGTGTGCGCGCACTACAATGGTCGCTGCCCTAAGAGGGCGGCCCCCCTCCACTGAAGATTGCCTGGTCGCCATGTCACTCATGAATAGACTCACTTAACCTCAGGCCCCCTGCGCAAGTCTGAGTCAGAGTGAGCCAGGTTGACTTGAATTTTGGTGGGACGGAGTACTATTGAGTCCGGCAGAGTAGAATTTGGGTGAGTCTGAGCCCAGAGCAGATCCCAGAGCAAGAACACACATTTTGTGATTGATTCTGAGTAGGTTCCGCTTAGTACGTCCATCTGTGCCAGCAACATGGAAGACCATTGTAAGGACAAAGTACCAAAACCCACGTGACCAAGCGATGACATCACGTTCCCCGCGCTGGCACTGCTGCGGCTCGCACTTCGAAATACTACGGTATACAGAGACGGCATCGCAGTGGACGCTGTGGCCCACCCCCAAATTTGACTTTGCCCAATTCGAAAATTGAGTTAACCCACGTTTAAAACCGGCCTGGCCCACTCCCACTAATGACAATGCCCACCCCCAGAATTTGGGTGGCCACAAAATTTACTTTGCACAATTCGAAAATTGAGTTGGCCCACGTTCAAAACCGACCTGGCCCACTCCCACAAATGACATGGCCCACCCCAAGAATTTGGGCGGCCACAAAATCGACTTTGCACAATTGGAAAATTGAGTTGACCCACGTTCATAACCTGCCTGGCCCACTCCCACAAATGACTTGGCCCACCCCAAGAACTTGGGTGGCCCGTCCCAGAATTGGCTTTGCACAATTCTAAAATTGAGTTGTCCCATGTTCCAAACCAACCTGGCCCACTCCCACAATCGACTTTGCCCAATTCGAAAATTGAGTGGACCCACGTTGAAAACCGACTTCGCCCACTCGCAAAATTGACGTGACCTACCCTAGAATTTGGGCGGCCTACCCCAGAAATGAACTTTGCACAATTCGAAAATTCAGTTTACCCACGTTCAAAACTGGCCTGGGCCACCCCCAAAATTGACTTTACCCAATTGGAAAATTTAATTGACCCACGTTCAAAACCAGCCTGGCCCACTACCACAAATGACTTGACCCACCCCTAGAATTTGGGTGGCCTACCCTCAAAATTAACTTTGCACAATTTGAAAATTGAGTTGACCCACGTTCAAAACCGACCTGCCTATTACCAAAATTCACTTGGCCCACCCCCAAAACTTGGGTGGCCCACCCCTCCCCCCCAAATTGACCGCCCAATTCGAAAATTGAGTAGACCCAGGTTCAAGACCGACCTGGACTTATTGCCACTATTGACTTGGCCCACCCTCAAAATTGACAATGCCCAATCCGAGCACATGACCAAGTGACCTCGCCATGTGACATAGACGCGTGACCAAGTAAGAACCTTAAATTGAAAGGTGACATGAACAAATGATGAAACATGTGCCAATATCACGTGACATGAACGTTGAAATAGTATGGACGTCGATACAGTCAAAACGCCCGGAATGCTTTTGCATTCAATCCACGTAATGAGACTTGGTGCCTCTGTAACTGTTGCAAGCTGAAATTTGGGCTGTCGTTGCCGCTTGAAGATGCATATCATTGCGCCGTGTTTTTCGATTGCGACTGCAGCGAGTAAAAATACGATCAGCCAATTTGCAAGAGTGAAACAGTATTACGTCACCAAAGTTACCCATCGCTGTTATACTAGGGGAGATAAAGGGGATAACAGCTAGCCACTTGAGCGTAGCAGTAACGGCACATTGGCTTGTGATGGTGCTTGCGGCTACCGAGATAATCCAAGTAGAAAATATGAAATGCCTTGATCGTGTGTTCTAGTTTGCTATTACATTCACGACCACCATCTGAATATAACTACATTTGTTTTAAGAAGAGTTCCAGCACAAAACAAAATTGCCCTAAGGTTCCTGAGGGCTTGCGATGTGTCCTAATTTTAATGTACTGCTGCCACCAGTCACCGAATCAGGAGGTGTAATGTGTGCTACACATACCTGAAAGCATTAATTGTAGCCGGAGATGTTTGCCTGGTAGCATTACTCATATGATGTATAGCTTGCCGGCTGAAGCACGCCACGAAACAGGCCGAAACATGCTTTAAATTGAAGTTCTTGAACACAGACCTGCTACGAAAGCACGCTCAAGTAAGCAAAACTATACAACAGATTTTCTTTCTGTGTGATGTACTGAATAAACACAGATGTGAGGCAGTATACAGCTTTTCATTTCAGCTTTTATAAACAAATATAACTTTAGTAAATGCATATACCAACGTACAACTTCGGATTGTTTAACTACCCCTGCAATGACGCTGGCAGTTACAGTAGTAAATGTTTACGCATTGAAAAGCAACGACATATCCCGAAAACTTCGGCTGGAGACAAGCGGTAGTTGCTAGGACTGCCGCTAAGACATGCTGTAATGACATGGCTACCGCGTGCACACGAAAACACAGTGCCACGCGTGCAGCAGCGGAAAGGCGCGTGTAGCTAGCTCTACAACGAACAAATTCGTTAACAAATAGAAAGCCCACTATGCCTCGCTACACTCCACGCCGCGCTTGGGCCACTGCCAGAGACGCAGCTCAGGGTGGTAACAAGTTTCCGCGCCATCCGTGATTTGCGCCACAAAGCAGCTGGCTCACCGGGACACAAGTTGAAATGCCTTATCAGGAGAGTCGGACGCTCCTTGTTTATCTTACTGCGTGCTATGATCCCGTCAAAAATCAAGATAACACTTGTCCTGCCCTGTTGCAGTTTCTGCTGCGTTTACGCCATTCTTTATTGTTTGAAGTGCACAAACAAACTTAAAAGATACCCACATATAACAGTCTAGAGATAGCACGGAGTGCAAGGTGCGAAGGCTGTAGTCAAGCTGAAAACAAGAGGAGATTTTCTTGGTCCAAATTGGCTATGCCACGTGCAGTAGCGAATTTCGGCTGAAATACTAATTGTGCTGACTGAACATTCATCGCGGAGCTACACTCGCTCAAAGCTTTACTACGATAAACCCAGTGCCGTATCATTTTAGAGCGATAGCTCTACTACTCCAGGTACAGACACAGAAAACGCCTAGTTCCGTAAATCTGACCTTCAAGCTCAGCCTGGGACTCTGCCTGGCATTACCGGCGGCTGCTGCGTACTCCGCGCGGGCGCCCATATCTGGAAAGCGATATGCGATGTGGACAAAGCGCGCTGAGTGCTGGTAGCTTCGTATGCGCTGTGCTTTCGATGCTTAGTTCGCGTTGAAGCGAGACGCAGCATGAAAGTCAATTTGCTCGCGGCTGGTGCCACGCCGAGCAGCGTCTCTGTGTTGTCTTGTGGTGCAGTTGTAGATGTGGTAGTTGCTGACGGCGCCGAGCAGCGCCTGTGTCCTTTCCCAAAGCAAGCGAAACCGTGCTATCGCTCGACAAACTAGGTTTACCGTGTTCGACCACGAAAACTTTTTTGCATTGTTTTTTTGAAGGGTCCCGTTTCAATGGTCGCATCCAGGAAGCAAATGTCGTCTAGAAGCGTTTCTGACTCGGCTTGGCCCAGCTCGACACGACTAGTGCTAAGTTAAGCTCGAAAGTAGACGTCTTCTGCACAGCTTATATTAACTGTCTTGAAGACTTCTACTATGGAGAGGTATACGCTCTAGCACACGTTTTTAAAGTCGATCTCCAAGTCTTACAAGCAAAATTTGCGCGCATTTTTTTGCCACCGGCTTGCAACGATACCTTCGAAAGCACCATCAGTTGAATGATCACATCGTTATGTTATTGTCATATAGCAGCGCTCCGCAATATACAATAGTCAACAAGTGTGCTGCAAGGTTTATGCTCGAGACGATTTCGCATAGACCGCTAGTTAGAGGTCGACAGCACGCGTACCAATATCAGCCAACTTAAATCTACCGGGTCTGCTCAACTTGAAAGCCGAGCCATAGAACCATAGCCACGGATTTAACGGGTAGGTATAGGGTCGGTTTTGTGCGCGCATCGCTTGTGTGTTTCTGCGTTGATGGCGCATTTTCATTTGGGTAAGTGATCAAATGTTTTACGTCTTCTGAAAGTTCTATCGCGTGGCTTTAACACCGTGACCAATTGCTTGATTGTTTTAAATTAATGTTTTAAATTGGTTATTGTTTAAAATTTCCTTGCGGCACGTCCGGTGCCGCGGACACAACTTAATAAGCTCATGAAGGTGGGATTACATTTTGGTTAGTGTAGGATCGTTCGATGCCGTTAGCATCGGTTGTGCGCACTATAATTGCTACATCAGGAACCGCTTCTCGCTGAGTCACCGCGTAGTTTCCTCATGGTTGAAGATTGCGAACTTTTTAAGCTGTGGTTACAACGATAAAAAAGTCACAGGCCTGCGCAGCACACGCAGTACAGTCACAGCGTAAGCTGATGGAGCGGCTCAAGAGTAGCTCCAATTTGGGCACCACGCAAAGCAGGGTCTTCGCGGCAGTGTGTTCGCCTCATTTCGACGAGAACGATCTGAACAGTCCGCCCGGCGTCGACGGCGAGCTCCGGCTTGTAATGCTCTCTGCGCAGCAGTCTGCTGAGCCCCATCAAGCGTTACAACTGCAACTTACATGTCGGGCACGCTGCGTTTGCAGGCACCTTAACTAGATGGCGCCACCATACTGGCGGAGGCTGGGGATCTTGTTTTGTTTATTGCGCGCCTCGTCTGAATGGCATCTCGTCGTCTGCGCCTGCGCACGATGCGTTTGCAGGCGCCTTAACTAGATGGCGCCACCATATTGGGGGAGGTACGGATCGTCTGCGCCGGCCTTAAAGGAAATTTTTTTCCGGCGCTCGATAGCAAGCGCTTGCGCGGCTCAGTGGTAGAGTATCTGGCTTCCACGCAGCGGGGGCGGGCTCGATCCCGGCGGGAACCGGGTACTTTTTTCGAATTTCCAGCCATAGCGGTTACTTTCGCCGGACGCCATCGGCGGAGGCGGCAGCGGACACCATCGCGAACCTAAACGGCTATTGGAATGAGCCCATAACAGCTGACGCTGTAAAACGCGAGCTATGCCGTTTATTGACATATATTACTTCGTGGGCGGTCTTAGAACTGCATCACGATGCGAATAATATATCCGCGTCCCTCCGACTGGTGACATCGAGACGTAAGCACATGAGTTTTATATACATCCACTAGGTTCATTTTGTGAAGAACAAAAAGAAATGAGGTGCACAAAAACAAAATGAGAGTTTGTGCGAACGCCATTGTTACCAAATACGACCTGATGCTTTTTTCTTTTGGTACCCAAGGTCTTGGAACTGTTCATGCCCCAAGGCCTTGGAGATGTCAAAATGTTCATGGATCTTGTCTTATTTTTCAGCGCTTTCAGAAATTTACGCATTAATTGGAAACCTGGGAAGAGTATAAGACATCAAGATGAAATGCGCCTAGCAG
Source organism: Dermacentor silvarum (assembly GCF_013339745.2). Classification (NCBI taxonomy): domain Eukaryota; kingdom Metazoa; phylum Arthropoda; class Arachnida; order Ixodida; family Ixodidae; genus Dermacentor; species Dermacentor silvarum. The sequence goes on from NC_051156.1 coordinate 98,654,123, forward strand.
CTCTCGGTGTTCCTACCAAAACTGGCAGATTGGCAGTGGCAGAATACCAGCTGCCCTTGGAAAACAAGAGGGATATGTCCGCATTAGAATCCAGGCCGAACTCCCATCCGAATTTTCGATGACAGCTTTATGAATTTATATATGAGCACATGTCCATATATAATTCGTGCCAGGTGTAACGAATGCACTTTATATGCATGTTAAAGTGACTTCACATTTTTATTGACATTTGTGGCTTCATGTTTTGAAGTTGTTGTATACACAGCATATTGTGATAACTTTTTTACGCTACGGATGTTTACATCTTGCAGTTTTTGCGTGTCTATACTACTGCAATAATAATTTTTTTTTGCAACGCATAGTGTCATTTCTTCTTGTGCCTTACATTTTCTGGGGTTTTCATTCCTGAATTCATGCAAACAAACACTGAAAAAGCCACATGGTGTATACTGGCGATTTCAGCTTCGAATTATTTTTGCCATCATGTTTTTGTCTTTTTGAGACACAATGACTATCTTGTAAGGGGTGCTGGGACTTAAAGCTTTACTGCGGGCATCCTACCCACTATTTTCAGACAGCTTGTGTGGAAACTAGCATTCTAGTGTCGTGGATTTCGGTGGACTACAGACAGACAGGGACAAGTCGCACGTTTAAGACAAACATTTATAATTGAAAAAAAAAACGACAAAGAAAACAGCACGCGAGACAAACAATTTACAGCACGAGTAAATTCTAGAAATTCCCCAGAGTCCTCATATTAAAATTCATAAGTCCAAAATATTTACAATAAGTCGCTCCACGTGGCCACGTCACCTCGTCGTCGCGGCTTCCGACGACACGTCGTTGGGCCCGCCGATGCGTCGTAGGCTCGACGTCGCTGTGTCCGACGTTCGGTCCCCGCTTGAGCTGGCCAGGAGGTCAGGACGGTGGGGTGTCCGAGGCACCAGGATCGCCCGGTCAACTCCGCTAGCCTGCGGATCGTAGCCGCAGAGAATCCGGGAAACGGTGCCGTCAGCCTGTAGCTGCGGCTTCCGGTGGAACGTCCACTCAGCTCGCGGGTCGTGGCCCCGGCAGCCGAAGAACAGCTTCCTCTGGGTTGCGGACGTCTCCGCGAACCACCCTTCCTGTTCGTCCTCCAGCTCCTCTTTGCCTATGCCCAGAGCGTAGCTGGGCTGCTCTCTTCGGCTACGTGTCTCTTCTCCCGTTGGCCACGTAGCTGCGCGTGCACTTTTGCGCTTATTCTTCTGCTTTCATATTGTATGCTTATTCGGACGTCCTTATTTTCTAACTTCTTTTTTCTTTATTTCTGCCGCCGACTCCTCATGTCTTCTTGTTCTCTTCTTATCTTCTGCTTCTTCTTCTTCTTTCTTTCTTCCTTTATTGGCTCATGACATCTAGGCCAGCGGCAGGAAAAAAAGCTTCAGTGACCTGCACGTCTACAGTGTCATTGAAGGTGTTTTATGGGGCTGCTGTTTGATTGGGCATAAGCACAGGAACTCTTAGTCACCATATTCATTGCGTTTGGAATGAAAAAAAAAAGCACAGCATATCCACGAAGTGAATGATGATGAGTGGGCAAAGCACCGGGGGATCATTCGGGTAAACCACAGCTACGGACGAGAGATAAAGAGAGCGCGCGTCGGGAACGAACGCCCTTGGGCAATGCAGCGCTCTAGCTACGGACGAGAAAGAGAGCGCGCGTCGGGAACGAACGCCCTTGTGCACCGCAGCGCCCCTAGCTACGGACGAAAAAGAAATATAGCGCACGTCGGTAACGAGAGAAAGAGAACGCGCGTCGGGAACGAACGCCCTTGTGCACCGCAGCGCACCTAGCTACGGACGAGAGAGAAAAACGCCGGAAGCGTTCTCCGGAAGCCGGAAGCTGGCTTCCGGAACCGGAAGTGGAAACAGAAGCGGACACGGAAGCGGAAGTCGGCTTCCGGTTATACTATATACATATACATATATATGTATATATGCATATACATACATACATAGCGGTCTCCATGCCAACCAGAGCTACGGACTTACGCCATCTAGTGAACACTTCATAAAAGTACAGGTGGCTACATACGGAGGAAGGACAGACCCACGCCCTAAGGAGCTTCGCCCCTAAAAATAGATGGACACATTTGAAAAAAAGTTGCAGTGGCTTAGCTCGGTTATGCCAGGATATACGTAGCGTTAGCAAACGTTCAGCTGATTATTCTTAGCTTATTCTTAAGATTATTCTTAAGATAAGATTATTCTTATGAGTCAAGCTTCTCCGTTCTTCTGCGCTGTTGAGCAGCATTTGCGCTCTCCTTCTCCATGGCTATACCACACAGGCAAACGCCAGTCAGAAGCGCAGCTCCAGCGCAGAGTCAGACGGTGACTGCACAGCGAGCGCGCGCCGGCGCCAGTGCGTCTACCACGGCTACGACGTCACTCCTCTGGAATGCGCAGACCGGCGGCGGTGATCCGCGCGCGGCGGCGGCGGAGTGCGCGAGAGGTGCCGGCTCTGGTAGCTCCGGTGCGCAAGCCGTGTGACATCAGTGATCCTTGCGCATGCGCAGCACGGCTCTTGATGTGCCGCGCGAAACGGGCTTGGCTAGGCCAGTGTAGCTAACGCTACAAAAGAAGATTATCAACCAGTCATTGTAGTTAAGTCGGCTGGATGAGAATTCTTTCTTTTATAAAACTTATTCCCCGTTGTAGTTCCATAGAACTGATTTTCCATAAATTGTATTTATTAATTGCAGAACTGTTCGTATTTGACAATGGTTTGGATATCAGCTAAAACTGCTGATACTGTGTGCTACTTGCATTGTTTGACTAGATGGTTTGGTATTCCCGAAGGTATTCGAAGCAATCCCACGTGGGAAAATGTGACGACCCATGTCATTCGCCAAGCAGCAGCCGCCTGGTTGAAGAATTGCAGTTTGCGAGTGGGTAAGATGTGAGCATGTTATTTTAAGCTTAGTATTCGGTTAGTTTTTATACAGAAATTCAAACTACACTGATGTTATTACCTAGCAAGCGTCGTTTACGTAGCATGTTTAAATGTCAATAAAATTGACCGTTGGTTCCGCATAAGAATTAAGTGCATGGTTCTAAACTCTACTTACGTCAACTGTTACATATGATCTTCAAATACCTGTTGACAATGGCCGATAACATTCAAGGACCATCTATGCATGCTGTTGTAACATCATACGTTAATGTGATCATATGTAAACTTGTATACGTTCTGATGGATTCTACGTTAGACACAATACATTTTGGGAACGCCAAATAAAGTATCACATGCATTTATTACAGTTGTAATTGGCGATCAGGGCCGCTTGCTTACAAGATCCAAAGTGAAGGAAAGCTATAATTACTGTTCACTTCCAGATAGCAAGAGAACATGAGCCTCATTCAACACCCTTTTGCGCTGCATTAATTTTTCTTGTGTTAGTAGTATACCCAAATTTGTAAATTGCGGTTCACTTGCAAAGTGTAATGCTATTGCGAGACCATTCATTCCCGAAGAATTTCATTTCGGTGCCGAAATGACATTGCTGCCATATGCATACATGTTAGCATGTCACACACGGGCTCTCAACGTTATACTTTCACATATTTTATTATAAGCTCTAATCTATGCGACTGCTTTTATTTTTTATGTCTTTGCAAAAGCAGGCATTTTGCACATAATACTGCACTTTTCAACTTAGTAGCTTTTGGTTTGCTTTAATCTTGAACGTTAAAGCCAGTCACATTCAATGTATCTACATTTCCTAGAAAGTCTGAATCGCACCACCGGTTCTAAGTAAAAGCATACCAGTATCAGCAATCTGCATTAGCGCACGATTAACATAAGCATTAGTTAACCTTTTTTTGCAATGCAGATTGCAGATATTCTCGGGCAAGCAAAATAAGCCTTCATACGCAAGTTCTACACATATTCTAACGAACAGCTTGCCAAGACTTCCCCAAAGCGAATACGGAGGGAGCATTAGCTTTTGCTTCAGGAACGCTTGTGAAGTTCTAGGGCAGTTGCTCAGCTTGTAAAAGCCGGATTGTAGACAACCTCTTGGCTTGAACAAGTCCAGATGTAGACGTCTTCCAGGTGGGTTTGTGCTACCTGGGTTGTTTGTTTGTTTGTCGGTGCATCTATTTCAAGGCAGTCGTATTTCAAAAAGGGCCCGTTCGGTTGTTGAAACAGCTATCTGATAAGGCTAAGCTCCATTTTGGCAAATGAGCCTCAATTCGAAGCTATTCATTAGGCGAAGAAAATGACAAAATAGATCCCTTTATGACCGGCTACCACCAATCCCAAAAACTACTTAGGAAGAAGGGGAGAAACAATACCAAATAACCAAGTTTTCAAACAAAAATTCAGAGTCCTTTCACTACTGTGAAGATGGAAGCCAGCGAAGCTGTGACTATGGTGGGTCTACTGTAGTGAATATTGCCCCCACGATGAGAATGGGCGTATCGTCGTTGGGCATCACCCAACCGAACATGTCTATCATGAACGTTCCGGTTGAGAAACTCGCGTTGAAACCTGGCCGTCGCACCGGTGAAGTTGGCGTTAGCTTTGCCGAGGCCTGCACCACCGTTGTCGGGAAGTCGTGTGGGGACAATAAAGAAAACACTTTAGAAGGAAAATTTCACAGTGCTGGACTGAATATTACGATTCCCGATACTCTATAATTGGGAGCCTCTTCTCTGGGACATTGCCATAGGGATGTTGGCGCAGCTGTTGTGGGCCAATCACCCAAGAATAGCTCTGCAACAGATGACGCTGCTATTATTGAATGAGACCTACTGGGACGGAATACACATCTATACCAATGGTTCCGTCTCATCTACCAGTTCTTCAGGTGCCGTTGTCATTCCGGCTAGGAAAACCACACTCAAGTTCAAACTGTCACACGTCACAACATCAACGACGGCAGAGCTTGCTGCCCTGCGTGCTGCTGTACAATACCTCCTGCAAGAGACACCTCAGAAATGAGTCCTATTTTGTGATTCTAAGGCAGCACTTCAGAGTCTGCATTTTGCCATTTATCACAGGACTCATGAGCAGCTGGTATATGAGATAAGAGAAGACCACCATCAAGCTATCGCTAGAGGGCATGAAATTATATTTCAGTGGCTACCGGAACATACCAGCATTGCTGGTAATGACCTCGCCAACGAAGCCGCCCGGTCTGCTCATCTGGAAGGCCGACCAGTCCGAATACCCTTATCCAGGACCGACGCTGCAGGAAAACTTCATATCGTGGCTAAAGCTATGACACACAAATATTGGTCTTCTCTTAACCCGAAGTGCCATCTCCATAAAATTGACCCATCCTTGAAGCTTCAAGTGCCATCAAACATTTCCCGCTCTGAGGCGACAGTATTGTGCCGCCTCTGGCTCGGGATGGCATTTACAAAGGCCTACTTAGTTCCGCATTGGAATGGGGGATACGCCCATATGTGACTCTTGTGGAACCAGAGAAACAATTGAACATGTCCTATGTCTCTGTCCCCAGTTCGACGTCGAGCGTGAAGCTCTCCGGACAGCATTGAACCAGCTGGATTCTCGACCATTTTCGGAAATGAAGATCCTTGGACCATGGCTGTATGAGTCGATGGCACAGAAAACCACGAAAGCCTTGTTGCACTACCTCAAGTCGACAGGTCTTGGCAACCGTCTGTACACTTCGTGCGAAGTTTCAAATGTGCGCGAAACTGTGCTCTCTATATTTCCTTTTTCTCTCTCTTCTCATATCTATACCCCTATTCCCCAGTGCAGGGTAGCAAACCGGACGTGCGTCTTGTTAATCTCCCTGCCAACCTCCTTCGTCAACCTCCCATAGCGGGTATGAGCCGCTCTTGAAGACAAACAAGCAAGGAGATCAAGGAGACCGCATGCGATGATGTACATGCATCGGTTGCATCATTCTTCTATGTTCTTCTAAATACAACATATAGGCGACCGACGAGGATTCAACCCATACAAGGGCAAGTTTCCTGGTGATTTACCCTGCTAGATCACCACAATGAGCATTCCGGGATTAGAACCGCCACCGCCTTCCCTGCCTTGACCTCGTCATCTGGCTGTCCCATGGGACCAGTAGAAGCAGACCATTGTGACGTATATGGTAGCTTTTGCAGCTTCGGACCTTCCAGCCGAACGCCGCAGAGCGATTCTACTCACCTGTCTTGGCATGGAGGGGTTGCGGATTCTCTCCACACTGAAGTCAGCGGACTTGCCGTCGGGCTCTGGTACCGCTCCTCCTGCTGCTGGCCCTTCAATTGCATGTGACACCGTGTCGACAAAGGACGCGTATGACTCTGCAATCTCCTTGCTTTCTGACCATTTCAAGCATTCAGTCAACGTCATCGTGGCTCGACAGTGGTTCGGTCGCCATGCTCAAGATGCAGGTGAGACAGTAGAAGAATACATCGCTGCTTTACAAAGCCTCATTGCCGACTGTATTTTTGGAAGCCTTACCGATGAAATGCTACCTGATCAGCTTGTCTCGAAAACGACAAATCATCATTTACGTGAGAGGTTACTTTTTGAAGGCTCCTCACTGACGCTCTCACGAGCTCTCACGATCGCAAATCAGTACGACCAGGCCATGAGTCAAGCTAAGGAATTTTGCGATGATGCATCAGTTCATCAAGTCAAAAAAACACAAAGTTTTCCTCAATCACCAGACCAGACAGATGAACATGTACGTTGTGACAAGTGCAAAGCCAAAGCGTGCAGGCATCCAATACAAGGTGCCATGAACCTTCGAGCATGGTATCGTTGTGGACCGACTACCATCTTTCAAATAGCCCTGCATGTAAGGCACGCAAGTGCAGACGTCGGCGCTGCGGGAAGATTGAGCATCCAGATTTTATGTGTAAGTCATCTGGTCATTCGGTGAAAGTTCGACAAGTCGAAGACGACGACTCTAGCTCACACGGTAGCGAAAACCAATTTGTGTTGTCCAGGGACACAAACACGGCATTTACACATCCGTCTGCGTGGAAGGCCAGGCTATCTCGTTTCTGGTTGATACGAGATCGTCTGTCACTATTCTAGCATAACTCTATCGCCATTTTTTGGCAAGCACTTGCCCTTTGAAGCCTACCTAAGTGCAGCTTTTCGACTACTCCAAGTCGAAAATAGGAGTTCAAGGATGATTTGTCGCGTCAGCTACGTTCCGAGACTGAAGTTCTTGTATTCTTCTGTATGTTGTGTCTGAAGGCACCACTGTTCTGGGGCTAGGTGCCATTGCGGCACTAAAATGAAGATTGAAGGCACATCGCTTCAGTGTCTTGCGTTGACCCCTAGTACTCCTGCATTGCCATCTGAGCTACATTCAGTGCGCGAACATCTGTTTGACATACAGCTTGGATTTGCCAATGGATTCAAACATGAAGTTCGCGAGGCCGTTTCACCCGTTGCCAGCAAGCTCCGAAGGTTGCCCTTTACTGTTCGCGAGCAAGTGAAAGTTGAACTGCAGGAACTTGAAGCACAAGACGTTATTGAGCACGTTGACACCTCTCAGTGGGTTTCTTCAATAGTGGTGGTTCGAAAAAAAGGATGGATCAATACGAATGTGCGTTGATCCGCGAGAACCGAATAAAGCTACAATTGTTGATAGCTTTCTATTTCCACAGACAGAAGAGCTGCTGCACAGCTTAGCTGGCGCCCAGCGATTTTCGAAGCTGGATTTGGCGTCTGTTTAACATCAAGTGGAACTCAACCCTGAGAGTCGTGATCTCATAACCTTTATTACGCATCATGGGCTCTTTCGTTTTAAGAGAGTGTGCTTCGGCTTGGCTTCAGCTCCATCAGCATTTCAGAAGATGATGCATCTCATACTTAAAGGATGCAAAGGTGTACTTTTCTTGATAGACGACATTATTGTCTATGGTTGTTCTCCAGATCATCTCCCAAATCTCCGCACTATCTTGAAACGGCTTTCTAAAGCAGGCCTCATAATCAACGAGAAGTGCGTTTTTGACGACACAGAACTCACGTTTCTGGGGCGTGTTGTGAACGGGAAATGAATTTTTCCACTAGCGTCTTCTATTTAAGCGATAAAAGCAGCTCCTGCACCTTCAAACGTAAAGGAAGGTCGTTCCCAGCTAGGACTGGTGGGATTTTACTCCAAGTTTGTTCCGCATCTCTCGGATGTTGTGGCGCCTTTACGGGCATTGCTTCGAGGCGGAGGCAACGAAACATTATTTTGGATGCCATGTGCTGAACAAAGTTTCGTCTGTTTAAAATCGGTACTGACAACTTGCAACGTCTTACATTTCTTTGATCCGAACTTTCCTGTCATCGTCACGACCGATTCCTGTGGGTACGGAGTGGGCGCGGTGCTGCAACAATATAACATGGGAACTCTATAGACAGTAGCCTTTTCCTCTCGCACATTGGGCCCACAAGAAAGAAGATATTCTGCAGGCGAACGTGAAGCCTTAGCATGCGTTTGGGCCTGTAAACGTTGGCACGTCTATCTGTGCGGTCGTTTCTTTGTCTTGCGAACTGACCATTGTGCTCTCATCACCTTGTTGTTAACAAAAGGTACTGGACATCAGCCTATCCGTATTTCCCGTTGGTCAGTGTGTGTGCTTTCTTACAACTACACCATAGAGTACCGCAATGGAAGTAGCAATGTGTTGGCTGATGCGCTCCCTCGACTACCTTTGCAAGGAGAACCTAATAAGGTTGCTGCTGAAAGTGGGTTTGTTTGCCTTCTTTCCTTGATGGTAAAGATCATAGAATTCCAAACAGCGAGTGCAACTGACAGTACTATTGCAAACGTTGTGGACTTTACTTCATCATCCTGGCCTCATAAAAAGATATAGAAGCGGAGCTAATGCCATATTTTGATCTGCGTGCAGAACTGTTAATTGTACACAACTTTACCGTGGTGACAGGACAGTCGTTCCAAGTAACCTTACTCATCGTTTGATGGAAGTTGCACACGAATCCCACCCGGGGATCAGTCGTACGAAAAGTCGACTGCGAGAGTTGTACTGGTGGCCTCGAATTGATGAACACGTTGAGCAACTGGTTAAACTCTGTGTTGTTTGTCAGTCCTGTGATAAGTCCGCGTGGCCAGCTGCAGCATTTATGCCGGCAGTAGCTTTCCCTGACAAACCTTGGGAGAAGATTGGTATTGATATTATTGGACCCTTTGAGCAAGCTCCCATCGATTGCTGGTATGTAGTGGTGCTTGTTATCACAGCAAGTGGCCGGAAGTTAATTTTTCAAGACAAGTTTCTACAACGATGGTCAAGAATTTCCTGGTACGAGTGTTTGCTTGTGAAGGCTACCCAATGAGATAGTTTCCGACCATCGACCGCAGTTCGGCTCCGCTGAATTTGAAGAGTTCCTTCAGGAACGTAGTATACGCCATTGTTCCTCGTCTGTCTACCACCCCCAAGCAAACGGTCTCGTAGAAAGATTCAACACAGTTGCTGAAGTCTGTTGTGCAGATGGCAGTATATGAGCGGCGTGATATTCGCGTTGCCGTCACAGATTACATCGGTGTTTACCGCTGCACACCCCAGGCCTTAACGATAGTTGCACCCGCCGTTTTGTTGCATGGACGACGGCCACGAACGCGATTAAACATCATTGGCTTGTCGGATAGATCTTTTAATGAAAATCCATCATAGGCAATAAGATGTTGTGTCAGCGTGTCAGGCAAAAACAAGCTTCTTCAAAGCTTTATACAGACGACGTCGCGGACCTCGAGTGAGATAATTTGCCGTCGGCGACTCCGCCCGCGTAAGAAAGCCTAAAATTCGAGGCAAGATTTCTTTACACTTTTCGGACCCCAATAAGATTATCGAGCAACTAGGACCAGCTTCCTTTCTTTTCGAACACGGTCGAATATGGAACGCTTCCAGCTTTCAAGCCATCCATCCAGAAGCTGTGAAGAAGTGCATAACCAATCGTCCTGATTTTTTAGAGTGGGCTCTACCGCTCCCCGACCCGTCTCTTCAAGTTAGCGCGTTGCCTGCTGACTGTCCATCTACGTCACGGCAATAGCTAGGTAACAACACAAGTGCACAACAGCGAGTCAAGTAGAGAGTCTTCGCTGCAGGAAAAACAGACTGGCCCATCACCACGGAAGACCGTTCGAGTTAACAAAACAGCCTTAAAACTGCGGGACTACGTGCTACGCAAGCGATACGTTTTTTTTTGTTATCAGCCGAGGAAATGTATATGGAAGAAGAAGGAAGTCGCGTGGGGACAATAAAGGAGAAGATGATGTACATGCATCGGTTGCATCGTTCTTGTAAATACAACACCCTGCACAAGCGCCGGGATCGGCCCACCAGTATTTTCTGTCGACGTTACGCCACAAAGAAATCCCGGGATCCTAGCCACAGACAGCTTCGTGTAAAACCTTCTAAAACACTAGAGTAAATCACGACTGTTAAAATGCGCTCTTTAATTCATTCCACTTATTGAGCATTTTACCACTGTATTCAATTAATACGTTTCCGCTTGCGCCACTGCAGATTCTTGGCCAATCACCCTTAGTGGGTATGTACCATAGTCTGAGGTGAATGTATCATCAAATAATGTGCAGTGCCCTCTTGCGCACAGCGTGCATCGAGAAAAGTCACGTTTAAAAACGGCTTGCCGACACACTGTCAAGACCACGGGATAAATTTGTAGAATAATTTCTTGGAGGTGTCACGTTTACCACTGCTGAACTACTTGACGTTACTCTGAAACCCTTCACAGATATCTATGCGGCCGGGTCAGTGCCTCGGAAAACCGAATATTTAAATTTTAGAGAGAGGCTGGCATTAATAATGTTTGATATCATTATCTGTCCCTGTCTTGTTGGCTTATATAGGAATGCAAGCTTTGAAAGAGACAATCTCTAAACACGGTAAAATTTACAGAGACATATACAATGTGTGTGCATCAAGTTCTCGCTATTTTGCTACAACAATGCGATCGCAACGACAGAAATATTGAAGCTATTGGTCTTGCCCAAAACAAGAAAATGAAAAATCTCGTGCGAAGTACACATAAGTAGGGGTGTGGGAATATTTGAAACTTTCGAATAACGAATGGAATAGTGTCTGTCCTCGAATTTAATAGTCACTAATAATAAATACGAATAAATTTCGAATTCTTTTTCGAATATTTCAAAATGTAAAGTGCGCCCAAGTAAACATAAAATTGGAGCAAGAGTACGGTAATGTTTCTGCCCCGTGGGCATTGTATATACATAAAACATGGGAACTTGTGTAGCGGAGCGGGCTACGCCGCTTAGGTCGCCATACTTTACAGGGTGTACAGCAATCATTCGCACTCTGAAGGGTCCTGTGGATGCGAAGAAACTAAATGCCGGCGCCAAATACTCCATTTGTGCATTTAATAAACAATGCTTCATAACGTACTATGTTATGACAGAAACTTGCTAACATTAACAATATTGGGATGTGAACATCGTTTTATATTAATTGGAAGAACGGCTGTCCATTCTTCCAAAACTATTTGAAAAGTATTCGATATTCGATTCCATTTCTATTCGATTCGGTCTCAAAAATTACCATTCGCACAATCCAACACATTAGTGTTCCAAGTTTTCAATTTAGTGTCATCTGCTTCTGGGCAACAAAAGTTAACATCTTGAGAAGGCATAACCATGCAATGCACTACTTCGCATTAGCGCCAAACACTTTCTTTCCATGTAGTACTTTCACACACATAGTCAGGCACGTGGTGGAACATCGGTAAACAACCTTCACGGTATGCAGAAAAAGTGGAATCAAAACGGCTTTGCTGTAGAGCCTATAGAAGCAAACAGCATGACGCTAAATGGGTATTTCGCCTGCAGTGGTTACATTGCCAATCTCTTCGCATAGGTGCCGCACTTGAAGCGCAAAAGCGTTAAGGGGTGTTGCATAAGAACAAGGCATGCATAAAGAACCATTCAGGCTAAACCACCGACTCAATTTCACAGCAGTTTTTGTCATTTAACACAGGTGGTATTCGGAGGTGTACCTAAATAAAATCATGTTTGGGTGCTGAAGATAAATCACAGCCAAAACATGCGGTCTGCGGCGGCACTTAAGAGGGAAAAACACGTTTCTTTTGGTGAGACAGGGCGAAAGGATGGCTCAGCGCCAAGGTTTGGGCCTCCCAACAAAGGACGAAAACACCAGACTGCTCAATAAACGTTTATTCATCATTATCTCAATAAAAGGCATGGTGGCGCCATCTGTACCTCTTACGGCGAGACACAAAGTGCGCCGTGCTGAGGCGTAACGATAACAGAGGGCGCGATCGTTTCACCTTTTCCTAATTTTTGCTCCGTTTAAATACCGCGAGCTAAAAAGATATAAGGAAACACCGATTGCACAACGGGACAAGCAAATTCGGATCGCGAGTTATGACTACGATACAGAGCCAGATGTTAGCCAAAAACCTATTGCTGCGCCAATGGCAGAAATTAAATCAGGGACTGGAAGTATTATTACGCGTTTTAAGCGTCAAGAAGCCCGCAACCATAGGCGGAAAGATTTCATTTTCCCGGGGGGGGGGGGGGGCTGACCAGCTTGCCTAAGCTGGTTGGGTTGGTCGTATATATATATATATATATATATATATATATATATATATATATATATATATATATATATATAGTTCAATTTCATAACCAGAGTCCCCTCGTACCACAAAGAGACTGCCGTCTCTCGGATGAGCCATGCGAACAGCCGATTAAGTTATTCACGTTACGGAGATATGTGTGTTTTGTGCCTATAAGTCACACAACTACACAAATGAAAACAGCCACCTAACGATTTGTGAAAGTTTTAATATACAAAGACACAGTCAAGCAATATTTTCCTGTCAGTTGAAAAGATAAGACATAACATGTATAAACCATAAACAATATATACCAATTTCTCTACACAACTTATGACTACAATTATTAGCATAAAACAACGTGACTCCATGACGCAATACTTTATTTACTTGTCAAAACATGCCTTATGCCACTGGTTTCATTTATTTCCCGGCGGCGGAATAAATGATTATAGAGTAATAAATTATCAGGCGCAGAAATACACAGTCATATTAACAAATAAATAAATAAGACACAACGATATCTCAACAATGGGAAAGGGCACGAGAGGAAGTAGTAAGAGCGTGGATTGCGTTTTTGAGCAGCTAATGCAGCACATGACAAATAAATATTAATAAGGAAAAAGCACAGCATAGACTGGGAAGCTTTAGAAATAGCGCAACGAAGCGTCTTTGCGTACCCAAAAGGCCTCACCCTACTTGTCCTGTCATGCACCCCGTTTTCGTTCCTGGAAATAACTTTTTGCTTTGTTTTCTTAACCAAATGGTTAGCTTTAACTTGTGAGTTGGCAACTTTCTCTTTCCTATTAAAGACATCATTTCGTTGTCTGATGGGATGGTTTCACCTTGAGGGAAAATGTGTTCATTCGGGCACTTGTTCTAGCAATGAAGTCGTCGGCAATTTTATTTCAATTGATTTTGCGGGAGAGTTCTTTGTGAGTGTGCAAAATGGCCAGATGGTTCAAACGGGCTTGTCCAGTCGTCGACCGCAGGTACGTTTTCAGTCGCCGAAGACAAGAAAAGGACCTCTCGGATGTGCTTGACGAGACCGGTATGGTCAACGCAATTTTTGTTAGCTTGGCCATTTCCGGCAAAAGGTTTCGTAGGTGTTCGCCCTTGTCCCCCGAAAACATCTGCACGACGTCCTCTAATGTGTGCAATGGTGCCGACTTTTGTTGGCTTACGATGTCAATAAGTATGTCTCTGTGCAAAATCAGCCGTCCTCGTTCAAGGTCGTCACCGTAGAACTTTGTTATGTATGCTTCGTCTTGCTTTCCTGTGGCAAACTGCTCAATGTGTGACATATGATGCCACATCTCAGGTGGATATCTGTCGCTTAACGAGGACAGTACAGTGTCAAGTACTTCGTAGTACCTCTGGCGGTACATGTCCTCCGCTGATGTGAACACGTGAGCTGAGGAACCTTCTTGATAGCGATGTGGAGTTTGCTTTCGCCTAGCAGCTGGAACAGACGGGTCCTCAACTCCTACTTTTCCTGCCTCTGCCAACACCTCCTCCCAAACCAAGGGAAAACTTTGCCTCAGTTCAGCGACGCTTGCAGTGACGGATTTCACCATTTTCTCCGCTTGGTCAAACCTGAGCGTTCTTTTATGTAAGGCGGTATTCAGTGCTTCCATTCGTGAAAACACTTTTGTCAGAAGCGTAAACATGAAAAACGATTCAAACTTGAACAGCATCCTTAAAAATCCGCTAGCTTTCGCACCGGCCTCACTTCGCTCTTCGGATGCTGTTTCAGAGAAAAACGTTATGAGACTGCTATAATTTGAAAGAACTGATCGCAGTGATGAAGCCTTTAGCGTCCACCTTGTCAGGCAGAATTTTCGCAAGTTCACATCTTCTGCTACCTGAATCTCTTGAAAAGAAGCAACGCGCTTTGGAGATCAGGTCACGAAGTTTATCAGTTCAGTGACGGCGTAAAGAAAATCACGGCACATGTCTACTTTCTGGCAGACATCATGCAAAACCAAATTCAGGATGTGCGCTAGGCAGTGTACATATAGCGCGCGAGGTTCCTATTCTTGCATGAGAGCTTGTACTCCTCGGTGCTTTCCTCTCATGTTTGCTGCACCATCATAGCACTGCCCGCGGCACTTTTCAATTGGCAGATTAAATCTACAAAGAATGTCTTTCAATATAGCAAAGAGGCTC